>NC_135411.1:4048554-4149956 GCF_051991245.1 Festucalex cinctus
TATATATATGTATATGTATATATATATGTGTATATATGTATATATATATGTGTGTATATATATGTGTATATATGTATATATATATGTGTGTATATATATGTGTATATATGTATATATATATGTGTGTATATATATGTGTATATATGTATATATATATGTGTGTATATATATGTGTATATATGTATATATATATATATGTGTGTATATATATATATGTATATATATATATATGTGTATATATGTGTGTATATATATATATGTATATATATATATATGTGTATATATGTGTGTATATATATATATATATATATATATATGTGTGTATATATATGTATATATATATATATATATATATGTGTGTGTATACGTGTATATATATATGTGTATATATATATATGTGTGTATACGTGTATATATATATGTGTATATATATATGTGTATATATGTGTATATATATATATGTGTATATATATATGTGTATATATGTATACATACATTATATGCCCGGTGCCGGTTTCCGGGGGGGTGGGGGGTTCTCGCGGGGGGCCGGGTTCGCGGGGGGGGTGGCGGCCGTCGGGGGGGGGGGCGGCTTGTTTGGGGGGGGGTGGAGGTATGGGTGGGTGGGGGGTTGGGTGCTGGGGGTCGGGGTGTGTTCGGGGGTTTGGGGGTCGGGGGTGGTGGGGCCTGGGTCGTGGTGGATGGCGGGTTTGGGTGGGGTGCGGGGGGGTCGTGGGGGGATGGGGGCTGGGGCGCTGTGGGGCGCTGTGGGGGCCCGCTGGGCCTCGTTCTGCGGCCTTGGGCTCGGGGGTGTGGGCCGGGGCTGGGGCGGGGGTGTTCCGGGTGTCTGGGTCGGCTCGCCGACCGGTGTCCGCTCGGGTGGCTTGGGGGTGGCCTTGGTGCTGCCGCGGCCTGGGGATTTCGGGGGGGGGGGGGGAGTGCTCGCTTTGCTGGACCGCGGTTGACGGCTTCTTTCTTTGGTGGTGGTCCTTATGCATGCCAGATCCGTCGCACCAGCATCTACTGAAACTCAACAGAAGTACCCTCTCCCTCCCACAGCCCCTTGAATCAGTTGGTGCTGGTGTCTGTGGTTCTCACTTTGCTTTATCTATCCTTCCCTCCTTCCTCTCTTTAGTTTTTCCTCTGGTCACTTGAGATCTTAATTTATTAGAAGTATGAGGTTTCTGGGGTTGGCATAAGACTTTGGTTTTGTAACCACGCAGGAGGGGTCTTGTTGGTGCTGGACTTCACTTTGATGGATTGGATGTACTGGCTTCTATGGATCTCACTCTGCCTTATCGATCCTTCCCTCCTTCCTCTCTTTAGTTTTTCCTCTGGTCTCTTGAGATCTCGCTAAATTTGCTGGAATTTAGAGGCTTCCGGGGTTGGCGTAAGACTTTGATTTTGTAATCATGAGGAAGGCAGGAAGTGTTTGGTCGGTGCTGGATTTCACTTTGATTTACCTTTCTTTTCTCTTTATTTCTTTTTTTTCTGACCTTTTCTCTGGTCTCCTGACCATTTAAACCTCACGACTCTGGCAAGATTCTGAAGTACCTGGTTAAGGCGAAGGGTAATGGGATATTTATAAGGTTTTAGGTGAATGAATGAGTATAAATTTATACGTATTTGCACGCACGCACACGCACGCACGCGCACGCACGCAAACGCACACACGCAAACGCACGCACACGCACGCACGCGCACGCACGCAAACGCACACACGCAAACGCACGCACGCACGCAAACGCACGCACACATACACACACAAAAAAAAAAAAAAGAGCAATGATGACAAGACGTTGAATCGGTAAGACTACCGAATGAACAATTCTGAGCTCTTAAAAAAAAAAAAAAAAAAAGAACTTACTGATATAAAGTATTATATATTATATATATATAATTATTTCATCACAATGTGACAATTTGTTAATAAGGAAATTTTTGTTCAATTCCAGAATCATTCTCGCTGCTATGCATTATAATGAAAATGCTGGGAGACCACAGAAAGTGACGAAGGAAGGAATACACTCCTACTGCATCGTTTATCCCAAATATAAGAATGGTGGCTATTCTCTGAGAAAGATATTGGTGGATGAAACTTATGGTAAGTTATGAAACAAAAACAATTCCAGGCAGATGCATTACTGAGTGTAACCCATATGTCACCCAAATATTTATCATCCCAATTTTTTTTTTTTTTGTAGACTATGTAGACTGCCTTTCAGAGGCGATGAAAGTGATTGACGTTCCAAATAAGTACAAAACCCAATGATGTGGTGGTCGAGCCACAATTTCTTACAGCAGCAGTGAACAGACCGGACAAGTCAAATGTTATTGCTGAGCACCATACGAGATTCCTCAGGAAATAAAGAATCACATTCCTTGTATTAAGTTGTCCTCATTTGTTTATTCTTATTATGATGCAACCAGTACAAATCAGTAGGGTTGTTAAAAAAAAAAAAAAATCGATTCGGCGATATATGGCGATACTACATCGCGCGATTCTCGAATTGATTAAATAATCGGCAGAATCGAATTTATATTTTTTTTTTAGGATTCACACCTTGAGCATGGAAGAATGTTATATGAACGGAACATTAAGCCTTAATATTTTAATGCTGTTCAAACATGAAACAGATTACAACCTCTATAAGACTGAAATTTCAGATAAAAAAATCATACATTTTCATATAAATCTTACACTCTACAAGCTTACTGATTAGTATTTTCTAAATTTGAATGAAAAAAAATCGCAACAATCGACTTATAAATTCGTATCGGGATTAATCTGTATCGAATCGAATTGTGACCTGTGAATCGTGATACGAAACGAATCGTCAGGTACTAGGCAATTCACACCCCTACAAATCACAGTTCTGGAACATTTCTCTGTGAAACACGAAACCCTTTGAATACAGCTGACTCCTCTTCTCCTGGTGGTGGAAAATGTGCCCTGATACAAGACAACACATGCTGGGAGCAGAACACGGTTGTCCAGACCAAGAAACTTCCAGCACCAGCGCACCAATTGTCTGTAGGCAATATGTCTATACTTGGCATCCTGTGGCCCATCAAATGCCTTGCCTTTGTACTGCTGCTTGTAGGTCATCCATGCCACCTGTAATCCATATGGGTTCAGGCACACAGCATTGAATCCAGGATGATCAGTGATGCAGTCCAGTACCCGATTGAAGTGTTCCTCTCCTTGTAGACGTAGTCACTACTTCTTGAATTTCATGGCAGCAAACACATTCTACAGCTGTAGGCATTTGCTGGCAATTACCACAAGTACACCTGAAATTTATATTTAAAAAAAAAAAAAGTAAAATACTGAGCGATGACACCATGAGCAGAAATGTTATTGAACAAGTGTATTGCTATACCAATCGGTCAATAATTCTGTTTATGAAAACATTTGTTTCAAAATATACAAGTACGTGGACGGAATCATGTACAAAAGTAAGAAATAGTCATTGATAAATCTCTCAAGTACAAGTAAAAAAAAAAAAAAAATTGCTGAAAAGAATACTCAAGTACTGAGTAACTGCTTTGAACATAGTCTGATTTATTTAAAAAAAAAAAAAAAAATGTCATCAGACAAAAATATAAAATTATGTGCAAATGCTGGCATCTTCAAATCATAAAAAAATTCCACTACCTATTTATACCTTACCCATCTTGTAATTTTGACGGGTCTTGTCTCCATTCCATGTCAGGTGTCTGGGCGCATTATCTGCATCCTGATTAGCATCTGGCTCGTACATGTAAAGTGCAACGTATAAAATGCCAACCTCCTCCTCCTCCTCCAACTTTTTAAAAACTTGGTTCTCCTCATTTTCGCTCAACCTATCGCTGACGTCGCTGTCTGAATCGACGTTTGAGTGGCTTTGTATAGCGTCTGCATGGAGCGCTGCCATCGCTGTTCCCGGTGTGACGTATCACTTCCGGGTTTGTCGCCCGCCAGGCTCGAACTTCGGAAAAGCGATTATTTCGTCAAATATATAACATATAAATTATTTTTTCATACTTTATTTGTTGGACAGTGTTTCAATGCTTCAATTGTGACCCTATATGGTATTTTATGAAATTACTTCACATTTGGCCTTGAAAGCGTCACTACAAATGGGACTTGTGACTCTCAGCAAAGACGTTCATCAGGTAAATGTCTCTGCAGTTCAAGATTTCGCTCAGCAGATCAAAGAAGAATATAGTGATCTATTTGAGGAGGAGCTTGGGAAACTACCAGTCATGTATTCAATGACACTCGACCCGGAGGTGAGACCAGTAGTTCGGCCTGCACATCGCATTCCCGTCGCAATGAAAGACCAAGTCAAGGCTGAGCTAGACAGAATGGAGAGGTTAGGTGTCATAACACCAATCTCAGAGCCGACTGATTGGGTATCCTCCATGGTCGCTGCTAACAAAAAGGATAAAAAGGAAATCCGGATCTGCATTAATCCAAAAGACTTAAACACTGCTTTGAAAAGACCACATCATCCAATGCGCACAGTGGATGAGGTTGCATCACAAATGTCTAATGCAACAGTTTTCTCGGTTCGAGATGCAAAAAACTCATTTTGGCAGATATCACTGGACCACAAATCTTCAATGCTAACCACTTTCAGTACCTGCTTTGGTCGCTACAGATTCCTGCGGATGCCGTTTGGAATCAGCTCTGCCAGTGAAGTATTCCAACGTTCCATGGAGCAAATCTTCGCTGGTTACCCCTGCGCGATCATTGTGGATGACATACTCATCGGAGGCAAGGACATTGAGGAGCATGATGCAAACCTGAGAAAGGTACTCAACCGAGCCAGAGAAGTCAAATTGAGACTCAACCCTGTAAAATGCAAGTTCAGGCTGGAACAGGTCAGTTATGTTGGACATGTTTTCACTGCTCAAGGTCTGAAAGCTGACCCATCCAAAACAAAAGCAATCAGTGAAATGCCAGTGCCGACTGATCTTCAAGCTTTGCAAAGATTTCTCGGCATGACAAACTATCTTGGGAAATTTATCCCCAACTTCAGTGAAATCTCTGCTCCGCTCCGACAATTAACACACAATAACACTGAGTGGTTATGGCAGGTACAGCAGCAACGTGCTTTTGAGACTTTAAAAGCACATATGTCAAGCCCTCCGGTACTGTCATACTATGATGTTCACAAGCCTGTGACACTGACTTGCGACGCTTCTCAATATGGACTCGGTGCAGCATGCCTGCAGGAAAGCAAGCCTGTGGCTTATGCCTCACGTTCTCTCACTGACACAGAGACTCGGTACGCCCAAATTGAAAAGGAGCTGCTAGCAGTCGTATTTGCATGTTCAAAATTCCATGATTACATCTATGGCAAACCAGTGACCATTGAAACTGACCACCAACCCCTGGTAACAATTATCAAAAAGCCTATCCATGTAGCGCCAGCCAGACTACAACGCATGATGTTAAGGCTTCAAAAGTACAACATCCACCTCGTGTACAAGAGTGGAAAGCAGATGCATCTGGCTGATGCTCTGTCAAGGGCTCCTAGAAACACCAGAGCTCAGCTCGAGGACGAAGTGGATGATTTTGATGTCATGTCAGTCTGCTATGTGTCTTCTGCTCGTTTGCAGGAACTGAGAGAGCACACTGCCACGGATCCAACTCTTCAGAAGCTCAGCTGTACCATCAAGAACGGCTGGCCGAACAAATTGCACAACCTCCCGAATGTAGTGCGTCCCTACTTTCCATTCAGGGATGAACTGACGGTCGAGAATGACATTGTCATGAAGGGCCAGAAGACTGTTATCCCTCTGTCCTTACAAAAGACTTACACGTGCATTCTGCACAGGGGACACCCAGGTGCAGAGGCCACAAAACGGAGAGCGAGAGGAATCGTGTTTTGGCCAACAATGACAAAAGATATTGAAGAGGAGGTACAGGCGTGTTCAGTGTGTAACAGCACAAAACCACACCAGCAGAAGGAGCCGCTTCTCCTACACCCTGTTCCAGAGCTCCCATGGTCAACCACAGCAGCAGATATCTTCGATTGGCATGGCCAGCAGTATCTGGTACTTGTCGACTCCTACTCGGGCTGGTTTGAGGTTGACCTGTTACGCAATCTGACATCTTCCACAGTCATTGGGAAACTCAAGCGTCACTTCGCAGTCCACGGAGCACCTCATACCCTCATCACGGATAATGGACGTCAGTTTACAAGTCACCGCTTTAAAGATTTTGCAAAGCAGTGGGACTTCAACCATGTGACAAGCAGCCCTGAGTATCCTCAATCCAATGGACTGGCGGAGAGGGCGGTTCGTAGCGCGAAAGGCCTCATGGAGAAATCTTACAGAGACAAATCCGACATCTTTCTCAACCTACTCAACTTAAGAAATATACCTCGGGATACCAAGCTCGGATCTCCAGCACAAAGATTGATGTCACGACAGACACGCACCACTCTACCCGTCTCCAAAAGACTGCTTGAACCCAAAACTGGCAAGCCTCTAGAAGTGCGTGATCAACTTTTCAACAAAAGATTGACACAGAAGATGTATTACGACAAAACAAGCCGGCCTCTTCAACCTCTTTCTGAAGGACAGGTGGTAAGGCTTCAAACATCAAAAGGATTTGACCGCATCGGAGTTGTAAAAGAAACATGCAAAGAGCCAAGATCATACCTGATTCAGTCAGAAGGACAATCATACAGGAGAAACAGGAAAAACATCTTACCGGTTGCTGAACCTACACCGACGCAGACCACCCCGCAAGACTCTTGTCAGGACACCGAGCTGAATCCAAGGCAAGATACGGACAACGAGCACACTAAGACCCAAGTATCGGTACCTGACCAGTCTTGCTATGATAATTGACACATTTTACAGAACCCGTTCAGGACGTGTTTGTAAACCCAACCCAAAGTACAGTGGTTAATTTTTGTTGAAAGTATATTGTTATTTTCTATTTGGTAGTTACATTGATTGCATATTGTCGTATATTTGAATGTTCAGATTTTGTTGTTTCTACAGCCTTATGGTAGTCGCACCATCTAAGGAAAAGGGATGTAGAATATTCTGGAATATTAGTATGTTAAGAATTGACCCAAGGCGGGTGCCGTAGATTGCCCCTCCTAGAGGTTGGCTGTAGGAGCGCTCCCGGGGGAAAGAGAAGTTTGTCTTTTGTTCGACACTTCCTGTTGCAGATTCAGGAGTAAAGCCACGTTCAGGAAAACGTGTGTCTCTGTTTCTTTATTACCACCACACACAACAGCTATAAAAGCATGGAATCTATCAAAAGAAAGATTAAAGTCTCTTCTTTCATCAGGGAAAAAAAAGTATGTTTCTATCTGTTTCCGTTTTGCAGCAATTCGCATTAGAAGGGAGCTACGTTGCATCATTTTTCACAAATCTATTTAAAATTTTAAGTAATTGAGCTTTTTTTTCTAGATGGCCCTGGTTGATCTCCTTTGCTCTGCTGCCACCTGCTGACCGTTTGTGTAATAACTACCATTTCTGCAACCGTTCTTTGCAGTTGAGAGGCTGCATCAAAGCCTTCTGTATGCTTTAGCATAAAACAAAACAAAATAAACGTATAAATACGTCTTTGGGACACTTAAAAACATTAGAAAAAAACGTATTTACACATTATTGGGAGTAAATGAGTTAATATGTAACATTGTTAAACTTTGGGGGTGCTGATGTGTATTTAAACTTTTTTTTTTTTTCTGATGGGCCAGTCCAATTGTGCGCTGGGCCCAAGTCGAGGGACCACTGTATAAACAATATTATACATCAACTCACGCTTGAAATTTGACTTGATGTAGGAATAATTGTAAATAAGATGATACATTTGCTGCAATGAAGAACTGCTTCTGCTTGAAATGAGTTCAATGAGTTGCAAGGAATTTTTGTGTCGTGTCTCAGAGATGTCAAACAAGTAACTCTGACACTTGACCAACCCAAATGTGTGTTTGTCTCCTTGTGTCCTTCAGACGTCGGTGAAAAATATCTTCGTCCTGGCGAACAGGAACTGAAGTCTCCTCATGTGAAAGAGGAGGAGGAGGAAGAGCATCCATATTTTAAAGAAGAAAAAAAGGCCCCTGGTGTCAAAAAGGAGGAGGTTGAGGATGACGTCACCAAGTCACCAATGACCTTCGCCCCTTTAAAGAGTGAAGATGAAGTCAAGGGTGAGAGTGAGGAGGGCAGAGGGGCGGAGCCTCCAAACAGCATCTCAACTCCTCAAAACATGATTCCAGAAAGTGATGCAGACCACTGGGGATCATCAAAAGCAAAAAGTGATGACATAAGGTCCCTTTCTTCTCATGATGATGATGATGATGATGATGATGATAATCTGCATGGTAATGATGAACACGCTGATGGTGACAGGTCGTGTCACACTGACGACAAATCTTGGGAGTGTTCTCACTGTGGGAAAACATTGAGTACAAAAGGAAGTTTGAAAATTCACTTGAGAACACACACTGGGGAAAAACCTTTTTCTTGTTTAGATTGTGGCAAAAGCTTCTCTCGGAAGTCACATTTAACATTACATTCAAGAACACACACTGGGGAAAAACCTTTTTCTTGCTCAGATTGTGGCAAAAGCTTCTCTTCGAAGTCACATTTAACAACACATACAAGAAGACACACTGGGGAAAAACCTTTTTCTTGTTTAGATTGTGGCAAAAGCTTCTTTCGGAAGTCACATTTAACATTACATTCAAGAACACACACTGGGGAAAAACCTTTTTCTTGCTCAGACTGTGGCAAAAGCTTCTCTCAGAAGTCAGCTTTAACAACACATACAAGAAGACACACTGGGGAAAAACCTTTTTCTTGTTTAGATTGTGGCAAAAGCTTCTCTTCGAAGTCACATTTAACATTACATTCAAGAACACACACTGGGGAAAAACCTTTTTCTTGCTCAGATTGTGGCAAACGCTTCTCTGACAAGTCAGATTTAACAACACATACAAGAAGACACACTGGGGAAAAACCTTTTTCTTGTTTAGATTGTGGCAAAAGCTTCTGGCGGAAGTCAGATTTAACAAGGCATAAAAGAATCCATAGTGGCGAGAAACCTTTTTCTTGCTCAGATTGTGTCAAAAATTTCTTTTACAGGTCAGATTTAGCAAAACATACAAAAATCCGTAGTGGTGAGAATCTTTTTTCTTGCTCAGATTGTTGCAAAAGCTTCTTTGACAAGTCGAATTTAAAAGCACATAAAAGAACACACACTGGCGAAAAACCTTTTTCTTGCTCAGATTGTGGAAAACGCTTCTCTGACCAATCATGTGTCAACAAACACACAAGATCACATGGTGCGAAGGAACCATTCAGTTGCGGTGTTTGTGCTAAAAGATTCTCTTCTAAATATCTTGCTGAGAGACACGAGTGTGCTGGTGAGAATAGCAGCCATCTTTGAAGCTTCAAAAAACGAAGGGAAGTGAGTCTGCTGTGTTATTTTGTAATAAAACATTCAAAGTAGGGGTGTGAATTGCCTACTACCTGACGATTCGATTCGTATCACGATTCATGGATCACGATTCGATTCGATACCGATTAATCCCGATACGAATGTATAAGTTGATTTTTGTGATTTTTTTTTTTAACTCAAATTTTGAAAATACGAACCAAACTTGTACATGTACACTGCAAGATCTGTATGAAAATGTATTATTGATTTATCTGAGACTTCAGTCATAACTGTGAGCCACTGTATTTAACAAACAGGTTGTAATCTGTTTCATATTTGAACAGCTTTAATGTTCCATTAATTAACATAACATATTTTCATGATTAACTCATTCACTCGCCGCCATTTTCACATTTCGCAATCCCGTTCGCTCCCGGGTGTTTTACTGGATTTTGACTGATTTTGCAAGGCCCACAGAATATTGTGTTTTATGGCTATAAAAGCATGTAACTTATCAAAAAAAAGATGAAAGTCTCTTCTTTCATCAGGAAAGAAAAAGTATGTTTCTATCTATTTCCGTTTTGCAGCAATTAGCATTAGAAGAGAGCTAAGGTTCATCAGTTTTCACAAATCTATTTAAAATTGTCAGTAATTGAGCTTTTTTTCTACATGGCCCTGGTTGATCTCCTTTGGTCTGCTGCCACCTGCTGGCCGTTTGTGTAATAACTACCATTTCTGCAACCGTTTTTGCAGTTGAGAGGCTGCATCAAAGCCTTCTGTATTTTCTAGCATAAAAAAACAAAAACAAAAACGTATAAATATGTCTTGGGGACACTTAGAACATTAAAAAAACGTATTTACACGTTATTGTGAGCAAATGAGTTAAGGTGTGAATCCTCACCCTAAGTAAGACATTTTGTTGAATATTCTTCCATCAAAAATGGACGTTTAAAAATCGATTCGGCCGCCTATTGAATCGATTCGAGAATTGCGCGATGTAATATCGCGATATATTGCCGAATCGACTTTTTTTTTTTACACCCCTAATTCAAAGCTACCTGGGTCTGTCATAATGATTCACGTTCATTACTCAAGTAAAAGTATAGAAATTAGGATTTCAGAAGGCTTAAGTATCAACTCCAGCGTCTTACTTAAAATTGTAAACGTAATGCTTTCAAAACTACTCAACATGTAAATATTAAATGTTTTTTTTTAACGTTTGCTGTTACTGCGTTTAAACGTCAATGTATGTTTTTTTTTGTTATTTTTTTTGTAATTTTGGAAGCTATTTTTGTTTGCTTTGCTTCTGAATGTTGTTAATGGTTGTTTGTTGATGTTCGTAGATGTTGTGTTATTTGCTCGTGTGAAGCCTCACAACTACGGGCATCCATATTTTGTTGGAGGTTTCTGGCAACAGACTCCACAGTCCTCTCTGATCCAAGATCCCGACCCTACTAGGCAAGTTTTAACTTTATTTACGAACAGGATGGGTGAATCCAAGTTTCGAACTGCAGCAAAAATGGCGACATCTGTCAATGACTTGATGACAAGGAAGCCTCTGAAGCCTCCGGACAATTTGCAGCAGCCAATCACAACGCAGCGGGGGCGTGTCCTGCCCGATTTAAGTTCCGCCTCACGTTTACTTTCTTCATTTGATCCCTTCCGTGGCGGGCGGCCACATCGCGTTTAATTAGACGCCCTCTCCTAAATCATTCTTTTTGTTTTGGTGTTTAACTGTACATAAAGGACGCCCATCACCATTTTTTTTGTATTAAATGTCAGCGTGTATAAACTCGTTCCGGTGCGCGTTGATGCTTCTCGGCCTAGTTAGCTTAACAATAAGACAATCACAGTAATGTTTTGTCATGATTACTGCATTATTACATTCAACTGCTGATTTTTGAAAATACATTTTAATTTAGCAATTTTAGTCGACTAAATTGACAGTTTGGTCTATTTTCCTACAGCATACATTTAAACTTTTATACAGAATTAGAACACACCTATTTGTAACGGTAGTTTAACACACAAGACACATTTCATACGATGGTGTCCTTTTATTGTTGTAAGGAAACGTGTTCAACTGTCAATAATATAACTTAGTTTTCACCTAAATAAAAACAAAAAAAGTGCATACAGTGGTTACCTCTACTTACAAAATGAATTGGTTCTGGAAGAAAGTTCTTAAGTAGAACATTTGTAAGTAGAGACGCATTTTCCATGTAAATGCCCTAATCCGTTCCAAGCCTCCCAAAATTCAACGGCCCGGGACAGTTACAAAAGTACACCTCGAAGAGAAGAGGATTCGCGACGTTGGCAGTCACGCCACACAGACTGTAATTGAGGACGAACAACGCACGTAGACCGTCAAATCAATGTTATTGTCTGTCAATTAAAGACTAACGAGCAGTAGATGGAAAAATAGTGACTTTAGTTTTAACGGTAATGTTACATATTGAGGGTGCTGGTTGCTCATGAAGGGCAAACAATTCACATTTATCAATATTTAGTTTCAGGCCTGATGCTCTGGAGAATTGATGAAGAGATCAGCCAGGGCCATGTTGAAAACAAGCTATTTCTCCACTGTTTTAAACAGATTTGTGAATAATGATGAAAGTTATATTCTAATGCTAATTGCTGCAAAATGCAAATGGATAGAAATATACTTTTGTTTCCCTGATGAAAGAAGAGACTAATCTTTCTTTTGGTAGGTTCCATATATTTATGGCAATAGAATACAACATTCTGTGGGCCTTGCAAAATCAGTCCAAATCCAGTAAAACAGGCGGTTGGCTTCACTCAAAATGGCTGCCAGTCAATGAGTTCATAAAAAAAAAAAAAAAAATGTTTTTAATAATAATTAAATTACATTTAAATTCCATACAATGTCCAGTTAATGTGATCATTTCTAAAACCTTGCACTCAAAAAATTGCAACTAAAAATTCGACTAAAATAAAGAAGAAGAAAAAAGAACACGAGCAAAACTAACTGAATTTGAAAAACAAAATTGCACATAAGAGCTGGGCGAGTATGCTCATAGCAGTTTTCAGCATCGAGTTGATACCGGCCTTATTTGAATTGAAGGTCCGTGCTTCTCAATGCTGGTCCTCGGGGACACCATCCAGCATGTGTTCCCATGTCTCCCTCAGCCAACACAGGTGAGGCTCGTGAAGCCGGCTTCTCCAGAACTTGCTGATTCCTGATCATTTGAATTGCCTGTGCTGGGTGAGAGGGACATGGAAAATAGACTGGAGAGGGGGAAGCCGAGGACCGGGGTTGTTTTAATTGGAAGGGATACCTGATCTACGTACACAAAGAAGCTTATATCTTCAATCACAACAACAACAAACTGTTTTGCGTACGGAAAAAGCAATTCCACAATTACGGATACAACTCACCTGACTTTTGGCAGCGCTATTCGGCCGTTTAACAAAAGAAAAAGTGTAGTCAGTAGTGCATAGAATTTGCCGGCACTTGACTAGAACTTTTCCTGGCTCAAAGTTTAAAAAAAAAAAAAAAAAAAAAAAGACCAGAGACTCTTGGGTGGTTTTACAGTCTGAGGTAAAACAGCAAGGATGTTAAAAAACAAACAAACAAACAAAAAAAAAAAAACTGTGCTACTCATAATTCTGGGGTACATTATCACAATTCATTATAATCCACATTTATCCAGATTTCTCCTTACTTTGGAAGCATGTCTTATTTTGGTATATTTGAATTTGATAATAATGTCGATACACAGTTTCATTTGATAAATCTTATGATTATTCTAGCGAAGATTACACATAAGAAACAATCCTTTATTGATTTTTTTTTTGTATCCATGAGAAATTATTTTTTGTCGTTGTCTGTGTCCAAAAGCTGTAAAAACGTATAACTATTGCAAACTTATCATTTATTTATATGATTTTGTATCAAACTATTTTCTTTTCTTTCAGTTTTACTATTGATTTTATTTGGTTTAGCTTTTGTATGTTTTAACTTCCCTGGCGTGTTCTATGTTCTAATTGTTTATAGTGTATACAATGATTGTATTATTTCCCCCCCCAATAGTTTGTATACCGATTGAGTGAATAGAGATTTAAAAAATAAAAAAATAAACTGGGCTACTCGTATGTACAGGAAGTAAACATGTTTCTTCTTATTCGTCCGAGTGCAGTTTAAAGGTCTATTTATTTTTATTATCCAAATGAATCTAGAATTAAACGTATAATTTTATGAGCTTTTTTTTAATTTTTTTTTTTTAAGTAAAATTAAATATTAACATTTTCGTGACATGAAATTTGTCCAACTGTATTTGCCGTAGATTTCACGTGGTAGCAGAAGAGCGACTCCATTCCAGGCACGACGCGTTTACGTTCGGCTTCACGATAAAAATAATTCAACACGAATTCGTACGGAACGAACTGACACATCGACACTTTGCCCCGTCACTACTTCATTGAAGTCAAACATAATTGCTACGTTTCGTGTCTGGTTCAATCGTATCTCTCGGCCCTCTTTATTTTGCCTTAGCTTAGCTTAGCTTAGCTTAGCTTAGCTTGCTAGGCGCCAAAAAACGAGACGCGTTTGCTATCGCCAAATTGGCTCAGCAGACGTCAATCGTGAGCGTAAAGTGTCGTGAATATCGTGTGAAGATGTTCACAATGGCGAAAGTCAAGTACGAAGAGGAGCTTTGTGGAGCACAGGAGGACAACGAGCGACAACGTCAACTGCTGGACGCCGTTTACAAGCAGCCTCGAGTTGTGTTGAACAGAGCAGGTTTGTCACTTGTTTCATCGACACTTTTCAACCATATGTACGTTTTTATTTCTGTAATGACTCTTCACCGGGTCACTTTGTTACGATACACAGTTTTTTTTCTTCAGTCGGTTTGGTACATTTCTCAGTCGATACGAATTGGATTTAGCAGAACTGCAACTGAGGTAAAGCTAGCCGCCTTTTCTTTTTACGCGGTCAAGTCAGCCGCCTTTTCTTTTTACGCGGTCAAGTCAGCCGCACTTCATTTTTTTCTGTTCGCCCTTTTCTAGGATTTACGGTAGTGTGCTCGAAGAGACGCTGGCGCGGAGAATGTGACCGAGAACAACATTGGGTTTTCAAAATAAAAGATCGGTTTTCAAAAATAAAATTGAATTCAAACGCAGTTTAAAGTATGCTTGGTTTTATTATTATTATTATTATTATTATTATTATTATTATTATTATTATTATTATTAACAGTTTAAAAGCTGTTTCACAATAACAGTACCAATTCAAATTTCACTGGGAATGCACTCTTGTGGGGTGATATTGAGCAATAACATTGATATGTACAGTATTAAGTTAACGGTAATTTAAAATGAAGGAAATGTTGAAATTGAGAAAAAAATAGGTGTGTGTCATCGAGCAGACATGCCACTTTGAGGCAGAACTAATTTGGGGTCAATAGGTCATCTGACCTAGAAGCTATTAAGCAGAAAATAAGTGGAAGTCTAAAATGAAAAAAGAAAATAAAAGGTGTGCATCATCTATCAGACATGGCACTATGATGCTGCATTGGTTTGGGGTCAATAGGTCACATGGCCTGGAAGCTATTGAGCTAAGAAGCTGAAATTTACAGATAATGAGAAAAAAATTTGTTAAAAATAAGCGGAGGTCTTTTTTTTTTTTTTTTTTTAAGGCTGTATGCAAATGAATATGTACAATTTTCTCTTGTTTCCTACAATATTAGTTGCTGATGTCATGTTGATCAAAATGTATGCTGTGTTGACCCTAGTCTCACACCTTGACTCCGCAACATTTTTGCATTATTTTTTTTTGCATATTTTATTTTTTTTTCACAATGAAAAATGGTTGAACAAGTTACAATACGTCAACCATATTTCTATATATTCCCAGTAGACTTTTTTTTTTTTTTGGGCAAATGTTAACTTTTAATAATCAAAAATCAATTCAACCAATGAGCAACCCGTTTTTTGAAATTTGTGTTTTCATCTCTAATATTCTAATATAATTATGGTGAAAACAGTGCCTCTGGATTGGCAGGCCGGGGTGGTGGTCCCCCTTTTTAAGAAGGGGGACCGGAGGGTGTGTTCCAACTATAGAGGGATCACACTCCTCAGCCTCCCTGTTAAGGTCTATTCAGGGGTGCTGGAGAGGAGGGTCCGTCGGGAGGTCGAATCTCGGATTCAGGAGGAGCGGTGCGGTTTTTGTCCTGGCCGTGGAACAGTGGACCAGCTCTACACCCTCAGCAGGATCCTTGAGGGTGCGTGGGAGTTCGCTCAACCAGTCCACATGTGTTTTGTGGATTTGGAGAAGGCGTTCGACCGTGTCCCTCGGGGAGTCCTGTGGGAGGTGCTTCGGGAGTACGGGGTACCGGGCCCCCTGATACGGGCGGTTCGGTCCCTGTTTAGTCCGCATTGCCGGCAGTACGTCGGATTCGTTTCCGGTGAGGGTTGGACTCCGCCAAGGTTGCCCTTTGTCACAGATTCTGTTCATAATTTTTATGGACAGAATTTCTAGGCGCAGCCGAGGCGTTGAGGGGATCCGGTTTGGTGGCCTCAGCATTGCATCTCTGCTCTTTGCAGATGATGTGGTGCTGTTGGCTTCTTCAGGCTGGGATCTCCAACTCTCACTGGAGCGGTTCGCAGCCGAGTGTGAAGCGGTTGGGATGAGGATCCGCACCTCCAAATCCGAGACCATGGTCCTCAATCGGAAAAGGGTGGCGTGTCCTCTCCGGGCTGCTATAAAGGGCCCTCACAGCCCGGGCCACATTGGGGTATTTGCACATTGGGGTACTTGCACGTTGGGGTACTCGCACATTGGGGTACTGGCACATTAGGAGCAAAATTTCTTTAAACATGGCATGATAAACCTTTACATGTGGATTTTTTTTGCCAGGTGTGATGTGTGTGTCAAGCTCAATGGGGTTTGGTGATTGTTAAGATCTGCAAAAATCAGCGTCCTTTTTTATTTTTAGGGAATGAGTTGACCTGATTGGTATTTTTTGCAAAAGTATATATACCCGTCATCGCTCATACTCATTGCACGATGTTGCTTTTATTGTCCATATAGGCTATCAAAAATAAATAAAACAAAATAAAAAAGTACATATGTTTGGATCGGTCTGATACCAGTGAACATCTTGAGTAGTGGAAAAAGTAAAAGAATATTCATAAATTACTTAGTTATTACACTTACAATGAGTTCACAAATTTTGTACAAAATACCGTAAGTGTTTTTTTTTTTTTTTTTTTTTTATGCCTTAAGGACTAGGTGACGCTGTATTTATAACTGAATTTTGTCACAGAGATACCTTCACGCCTTGACTATAAATATCCATGTCAAGTGTGGGATTTTTTGAAGCATGCACCGGGGAGTTATTAAGTACATCCTTCATTCACGATACTGCTTTTAACGTCCATAGAGGCTATCAAAACTAAATAAAACTAAATAAAAAATACTTATGTTTGGATAGGTCTGATGCCAGTGAACATTTTGAGTGGTGGAAAGTAAAAGAATATTCATAAATGACTTAGTTATCACACTGAGAATGAGTTTACAATTTTTGTAAAAATACCGTAAGTGGGGTATTTTTTTTTTTTTTTCATGCCTCAAGGGCTAGGTGGCGCTGCATATATAACTGAATGTTGTCATATAGATAGCTTCAGGCCTTGACTATAAACATACATGTCAAGTTTGGGATTTTTTGGAGCATGTACAGGGGAGTTATTAAGCATATCCTTTTTCAGTGCAAAACACAAATTTTGATGTCCCGCCCTCATCATATAGTATTTCGAAAAGTCAAGATTTTTCCCCCTGTCGTTGGCTCAGGTCTTGACATGGTCCAGGTCAAGTCTTAACTCAGTCGGATGAAACGTGTAGGAGAAGTGGGCAAAAGTATGCCCCCTGTAAATGTGCAAAAATCGTCAAAAATGGGACATTCAAAAATTCGTAGCTCACTTCCTGTTCATTTTAGCATATGGGTCCAAGAGACTTGTTTGTAGGTCTAGGGCTTCCTCATACACCTAAAAATATTCGTCGTTCTTGCTTAAACGTACAACCGGGGCTGCGTCGTTAAACATTTCTAGGGGGCGCTATTGAGTCATTTTTGTAAAAATAGCACAATCAACAATAAAATATGGCTCATTTTACCAAGCCAGATGTGTGTGCCAAGTTTCATGAGTTTCTGTGCATGTTTAGACCCTCAAAACCGACGTTGTTTTCTTGGCGAACAGCGCTTAGCCACGCCCACAGCAATTCGCGAAAACTCACAAACTTCGTGTTGTGACATCATGAAGGCCGAAACCCTCATCTGAGCAAATCTGAGGTCCAGTTAACGTGTTTGGACAAAAACGTAGAAGAAAATTCGTAAGAAAAAAAATGCCACTAGGTGGCGCTATCAGTAAGATGAAATATAAGTTCGTAGATGTCTTTAGGGCTGGACTCTCATCAAATGTGTGAAATTTTGAGAAGATGGGATCATCTCGGTCAAGTTAATGCAGCTTTTATAGTCACGAAAAATCTTCAGACTTTGCGGCACCGTAACGGCCACGCCCTTTGGCAAAAAGTTACAATATTCGGTGTGGGGCATGATCAATATCTTACGGCTTTTCTGACCAATTTTCAACTGGATCCCTTCAACGAGCTCGGCACAGTAGCTAAAAACGTAAAGTATGACATTTATTGTTACCACTAGGTGGCGCTATATGTATAACTGAATATTATCATATAGATGTTTTCAGGCCGTGACTATTACGTTGCATGAGATGTTTGAGATTTTTTGGAGCTTGAACATGGGAGTTATTAAGCATTTGCTCTTTCTGGACAAATGAAATTTTAAAGGCAATATTTGATGCCCCGTCCCCGTTATATAGTATTTCGAAAAGGCAAGATTTTTTGCCCAGTTGTTCTCTCAGGTCTTGAGATGATAAATGCCAAGTTTGAAGTGAATTGGATGAAAAATGTTTGCAAAGGGGGGAAAAGTATGACCACAGTGAATGTGCCAAAATAGGCCAAAATTGGACATTAAAAAATTCATAGCTCACTTCCTGTACATTTTAGGAAATGGCTTCCACTGACTTTTTTTGTGCGTCTCAGGGTGCTACATGTGCCTGACAATTTTCGTAGCTCTACGTCAAATGGGCCGGGAATGGTTTTTATTTTTTTACGCTAGGGGGCGCTATAGAGTCGCATTGTTATGACAACTACAAAATATCAAATTTTTCGCCGGGCCCGAAGAGACTGCAAAGTTTGGTGAGTTTTTGTAAATGTTTAGGCCCTAAAAAATGCGATCGTTTACGGAGAAGAAGAAGAAGAAGAATTCTTACAAAAACAAGAGGGACCTCGCTGAGGTCGCTGCTCAGGCCCTAATTAAATCAATTACAACCACAGTGCAGGCTATGTTAAAAAAAAAAAAAAAAAAGTGACAAAAAACACTGACACTCATTCACATTGTTTTTTGTGCAAATGTTCCAATTGTGGTTGAGGGGATGGGGTGGGTGGGGAGATGATCGATACTGGCTTCCACCGTGTAAGTGACACAGGCTCGGAAGCATTTGTTTGTGTGTGGTGTGTGTGTGTGTGTGTGTGTGTGTGTGTTGGGGGCGGGGTCGATATATCTATACATGGCTTTATGTATCGATATTGGGATATGAAAAGGCGTATCTATACGATATCGATATATCAATATTTTGAACCCAGCCCAAGTTAATTCAATTGAAATAGAAAGGGCGTATGAAAACAAATTCCTTGTAGTAGTTATTGATGATAAATTATTTTGGAAGCCACACATAGAAATTGTTAAAAGGAAAATGTCAAAAATCATAGGGATACTCTATAAAACTAAGGATGTCCTGAACATGAACTCATTATATACATTATACAGTTCATTATTCTTACAATATCTGACCTATTGTGTGAAAATCTGGGCAAATGCAAATAAAACAAACACCAACTCTGTATTCAAATTGCAAAAGAGAGCTATAAGAATTATTAATTAATCAAAATATACTGAATCAACACATCGATTATTTATTAAATTAAATACAATGAAATTTTATGACTTGGTTGAGTTTAAATTAGCACCAAATTAGACACAGTCCTTATGGTATAAGGGGTGCACATGTCTATAAAAAAAAACAAAAAAAAAACAAGAACAAATATTAAGCAAAGGTGTGTATCTGTTAGGTGTTAATTTGTGGAATCATTTGGGAATTGCCCTGAAAGGATGTGACTCACTTGTTGAGTTTAAAAAAAAATGTTTAAAAGTTTAAAAAAAATACTTGTGTATAGATTGTTATTCATTCACTCATGTGGCCCATGTGATAAACTTCAATATAAAATACATAACATCACAATAAATTAACTTTACCAAACCATGTGTATCTTGTGTCTCGCAGATGTCAGTGAAAAATATATTTTTCCTGAGCGGCAGGAGCCAGAGTTCCCTGGCGTGAAACAGGAGGAGGACTTGGAGCCTCTGCAAGTTAAAGAAGAGCAGCAGCAACAGCCTCCCAACATCAAAAAAGAGGAGCAGCTGCCACCATACATTGAAGAGGAGGAGCACTTCACAGAGTTGCCCGTGACTGGTGTCCATTTGAAGACTGAAGATGAACGTCAATATGAAGAGAACAAAGGGGCGGAGTCTCCAAGCAGACAACAAATGACAAATGATGACAGCCGGTTAGCTCTTATGTCAGATGGTGAAGACGCGTCACACGCTGCTCACACTGCTGACGATGAACAGTGTGACGATGATGTGACATGTCACACTGATGCCAAACGGTGGAAATGTTCTCAGTGTGGAAAAACCTTTGGTTCCAAGTCTCAATTGAGAAGACACGCGATGGGCCACACTGGTCATAAACCCTTTGCTTGCACAGTTTGTGGTCGAAGTTTCTCTAGGAAGGAAACTTTATCAACGCACACGCGAACCCACACCGGAGAGAAGCCTTTTGCTTGCTCAGTTTGTGGTCAAAATTTTGCTCAGAGGGAACACTTAAAAACACACACACGAACCCACACTGGAGAGAAGCCTTTTGCTTGCGCAGTTTGTGGTCAAAGTTTTTCTTCCAAGGGATACTTAAAAACACACACAAGAACCCACACGGGAGAGAAGCCCTTTGCTTGCTTGGTTTGTGGTCAAAAATTTGCTTTCAAGGGATACTTAAAAATACACACAAGAACCCACACTGGAGAGGAGCCCTTTGCTTGCACAGTTTGTGGTCGAAGTTTCTCTAGGAAGGAAACTTTAACAACGCACACGCGAACCCACACCGGAGAGAAGCCTTTTGCTTGCTCAGTTTGTGGTCAAAATTTTGCTCAGATGGAACACTTAAAAACACACACAAGAACCCACACCGGAGAGAAGCCTTTTGCTTGCTCAGTTTGTGGTCAAAATTTTGCTCAGAGGGAACACTTAAAAATCCACACACGAACCCACACTGGAGAGAAGCCCTTTGCTTGCTCAGTTTGTGGTCAAAATTTTGCTCAGAGGGTACACTTAAAAACACACACAAGAACCCACACTGGAGAGAAGCCCTTTGCGTGCTCAGTTTGTGGTCAAAATTTCTCTGAGAAGGGAAGTTTAACAAGGCACACAAGAACCCACACTGGAGAGAAGCCTTTTGCTTGCTCAGTTTGTGGTCAAAATTTTGCTCAGAGGGAACACTTAAAAACACACACAAGAACCCACACTGGAGAGAAGCCTTTTTCTTGCTCAGTTTGTGGTCGAATTTTCTCTCAGAAGGGATCCTTAAAAATCCACACACGAACCCACACTGGAGAGAAGCCTTTTGCTTGCTCAGTTTGTGGTCAAAATTTTGCTCAGAGGGTACACTTAAAAACACACACAAGAACCCACACTGGAGAGAAGCCCTTTGCTTGCTCAGTTTGTGGTCAAAATTTTTCTTCCAAGGGATACTTAAAAACACACACAAGAACCCACACGGGAGAGAAGCCCTTTGCTTGCTTGGTTTGTGGTCAAAATTTTGCTCACAGGGGACACTTAAAAATACACAAAAGAACCCACACTGGAGAGAAGCCTTTTGCTTGCTCAGTTTGTGGTCGAAAATTTGCTTGGAATATATGTTTAAAAGTCCACACAAGAACCCACACTGGAGAGAAGCCCTTTGCCTGCTCAGTTTGTGGTAAGAAATTTCGTGAAAAGGAAAATTTAAAAATACACACAAGAACCCACACTGGAGAGAAGCCCTTTGCTTGCTCAGTTTGTGGTCGAATTTTCTCTCAGAAGGGATCCTTAAAAATCCACACACGAACCCACACTGGAGAGAAGCCTTTTGCTTGCTCAGTTTGTGGTCAAAATTTTGCTCAGAGGGTACACTTAAAAACACACACAAGAACCCACACTGGAGAGAAGCCCTTTGCTTGCTCAGTTTGTGGTCAAAATTTTTCTTCCAAGGGATACTTAAAAACACACACAAGAACCCACACGGGAGAGAAGCCCTTTGCTTGCTTGGTTTGTGGTCAAAATTTTGCTCACAGGGGACACTTAAAAATACACAAAAGAACCCACACTGGAGAGAAGCCTTTTGCTTGCTCAGTTTGTGGTCGAAAATTTGCTTGGAATATATGTTTAAAAGTCCACACAAGAACCCACACTGGAGAGAAGCCCTTTGCCTGCTCAGTTTGTGGTAAGAAATTTCGTGAAAAGGAAAATTTAAAAATACACACAAGAACCCACACTGGAGAGAAGCCCTTTGCTTGCTCAGTTTGTGGTCGAATTTTCTCTCAGAAGGGATCCTTAAAAATCCACACACGAACCCACACTGGAGAGAAGCCTTTTGCTTGCTCAGTTTGTGGTCAAAATTTTGCTCAGAGGGAACACTTAAAAACACACACAAGAACCCACACTGGAGAGAAGCCCTTTGCTTGCTTGGTTTGTGGTCAAAATTTTGCTCACAGGGGAGACTTAAAAACACACACAAGAACCCACACTGGAGAGAAGCCCTTTGCTTGCTTGGTTTGTGGTCAAAATTTTTCTTCCAAGGGATACTTAAAAATCCACACAAGAACCCACACTGGAGAGAAGCCTTTTGCTTGCTCAGTTTGTGGTCAAAGATTCCCAACAAAGGGCAACGCTGAGAGGCACAAGTGTGCTGGTGAGAAAAGCGGTTGATGAATGAAGCTTGATATGATCTCATTTAGGAATTGACGTTTAAAATGGTGCAGAAATTTCTACCGCTAAATGAATGATTGATCTGTGTACTTGTATCGTGTGTTGTGTCTTTGCCTATTTTGAAATTGAGTTTGCTTTGAAAACGTAACATCAACCTGACAAGTGGCTGCAGATTATAACTGACGGCTATAATCTGTCATCTGTACATGTAAATGTCCGTTCATATGTAGTTTGCCTTATATACATATTAAAAGGCTGTTGTTGAACACATTATTTTAGGTTAATTAATTATGCACAAATTAGTGTGTCAAAAAAATAACGCAACTGATCGCGAGTCTGATTGCAGACCGCAGACTGGGAACGGAACGCCCACGGAACGGAACGCCCCTATGCTCTTGATTGACGGAAAGTGACGCTGCTGTCGTGATCCAGTAGTGTTGTTCTCAACTTCTCTGCAGCGAGCGGTCGCCACGAGAACTACGAAACGAAATCATTCCATCCATTATCACAACCTCTTAGTTCTCAAAAAGTTCCCGGGGACGACACGAAATAATTTGTAAAATGACGAGTCGGGAGCAGAAAGTAAGTGGACATGTATTTTATTTAATGAACATTAGCACATAGGTCGCTAAAGAAAAGTTCGTTTCCCGCACAGAAAGTTTGAAAAATGAATTGAAATGATTTAGTGGAACACAATGTTTTTCTTCCATATCTCTCTCGTTGAATTCCAATTGTTATTTCGCATGGAACAATAGTTTGAACCTGTGTACCGTACAATATGCTGACCTAAAAGTAGTAACTTGCAAATGGGGAATCCACCGTGACGCTGTACGTAATGCAAAATGGTGTAAGCCCAATACGTCACATATTTGCAGCAGATAGGCCTGTATAGCGTAGCTACGTAATTAATTACCATTAATGTATCGATGGGATTTGAATAATAACATAATTTTACTCTGTTGTGGCATGAACGTTAAGAAATCTTTACATGAGTCCAGTTTTTTCTATTTCTGTTGGTATGTTTTTGGATTGTAATTGGCCAATTCTACAGTCGGATGACAAAAGATTTATACAAATAAAATGTGTTCTAATTTGCACTCAGCTTCATCGAACCGTCTATAAAGATGGACACCTACCAGCACCCATTTTGGAAGGCTTGAACCGATACAGATGCAGCATTTGTGCCAAAGGTGGAGAGTTTGCATATGTTGTGGCACATCTGCAAACTCAAGATAAGACGGCAGTTTGTCATGAAGGTATGTTGTAGTTTGAAGACCACTATAATCAATTTAAATTTTGTCAATATGGCAATTCTTTCTTAGTTGCCATGGTAAGCAATTTTTATAAATATGAAAAAGAATGTATTGTTAGTTTTATGAATGATGAATACATTTCGCTACAACCTAAAAAGTACTCACTGATACTGATGCCAAGTAATGGATGCCACTAGTACTCTATATAGAAAATTACAATTAAACAAATGACACAGACTTTTAAAGAAAGACCTTTCAAATTTGAAAAGCTTTTTCTAACCTAATGCACAGAAATAAGGCTGGCTCGCATTTCCAGAAAGAGGAAAATAGATGAGAATGCCAAGGTAAGAATAATGGACAGAATTTTCCAAACCCCAATTAATCTATGCAAATTGTCATTGTAGTGTATACATGTCCAAAACATATAATTAATCCCATTCCCTTGAACTTAAGGAGGAACGTCCGATGTCAGCAACCAAGGTCAAGAAGCCTTCTGCAGAGAGAGTGGTCGCTTCCATCTGTCAGGCATGCATGCAACAATTTTTATTTATGTATTTTACACTTTGGAGGTGAAGCACAGTTATGAACTGATGATATACACTCACTGGCTAGTCAAACAGAACTACACAGAGTAGAGACTTTAATATTGCATCTTTATCAGAGAATCATGTGGCTCTGACATTTATACAATATAAACAAATTATGTGAAAGCTACAAAAACATGCTGATAAGGAATTCTTCATTGCACTTCTCTTGTTCCAAGAAGATAATGATGATCATATTGATGATGAAGACAAGTCTATTTTTAGTTTATGCGGTTATGTTCACAGCTACCAGAGGAGATTTTACGATCCATCCTGATTCTTGCTGTCCTCAATGATGGCGAAGGCGCAATCCACGTGCTGGCCCTGACATGCACCCGATTCTGGATGATCATCAGATAAGAATCATTTCGTAGGGAAGCACATTTTCAGTGGCTAGACAGTAAGTTGTGAGGGAGTGGGGATCATGAGGATAAGTGGTTAAGATCATGGATGGGTGGACACAAAAAAAAATAATTCTGTCTGTCTGTCTATCTATCTGACAGCTAAGGCTGTTTGAAAGCACTATATACATAAGATGACTTGACTGTCTATCTATCTACCAGGTGTCGTCAACTGGAGTGCATTTTCACCGGATTTCAAAAAGATGTACAGGATCCCCAATAGGTCGCTTGCACATGTCGTCACTTCCGCCTCGGATTTCTCGTAGTCGCCATGCTGGGTGGCCTCCATTTACGTAGCGATTCGGTCTAACACGTATCTATCACGTTTGTTTTCTGCGTTTAAAATGGTACATTGTTGCTGCATCGTTGGCTGTTCGAACAAAGCCAAGGGGGAAAATGGTCGGTCTTTTTTCCGAATTCCGAAAATAATTAGGAACCAGGGCCTGGAGACAGAGGAGTGCGGACTCCGGAGGGAAGTCGTTACTTTGGGCTCGTGTGTGCAGCGATCACTTTGTGAGCGGTAAGCTTGTTTACCTTTATTTAATGCATGAGGATTAATAACGTTTCGACCGCCCATATATGGGCAAGTTGCTTATGTTTTGGATTCATGAGCAAGCAAGTTCGGTAGTACAAGCTGGCTAGCGGACGTTAGCCGAAAGCTAACATCGAACATTTTCACCCAAGTAGTGCCAGTGCAAAGTGTTTACTGCTGAAATTGGATTGATTAGTCTTGGGCTTTTAATGCCGATAACATGTTTTTTGGTGGCAAAATGTAAACTTGGAAAAAAAAGAGACAGAAGGGGCTGATGCAAGAAAACAGACCCCCGGGGGTGATGCAAGAAAACAGACCCCCGGTAGCCTACACATCATGCTAAAGAACTTATTCACGGCCACCCTACTGCGGTAAAATAACCAGTCTTTCCATAATTTATTTGTTTATATATTTGTTTATTTTAACAGGTCGACCTGCGCCCGTTTTTCTGTCCAATCATCCCGACTGGGCTCCAACATTAAAGTTGGGTCCCAAGTTACAACATCTATGTCTCAGCCCAGTCGGTGCCAAGATATGAACGTGCACAGGAGAGACAAGCAAAGAAAAGACGACTCGAAGTGGCAGAGAGTTTGTTGCAGTTATGCAGCCAGATGGCTCCAGTAACCTGTACCCTCAAGTACTGCTGACATCATTGACTCTGGTATGCCACTCAGAATTCATTACATGATATATTGTATGCATGAGTGAATGTATGTGTTTGTTTGTGTGTGTACACGCACCTTATATTTTAGAGACATTTGGAAGTGTTTATAGAAATAAGTATTTGCCTGTAGCAATGTTCATACATTAAAAAATGCAACAAAATGTGTACATTTCTTTTACACTGACAAAAAAACTATACTACTTTACTATATTAAACCTATTACTGGTACCGTATTTTTTTGTGATTTTTTTTCTTTATTTTTTTCTTTAGGGATCTCATGCCACACCGACTTGATTGCCAATGACATGATGGAAACGAAGGCGAGCATCAAAGCATTGGAGGAGGACAACATGCGACTGTTTGTTTGGCGCTAATAAAGGCAGCGTTTATACAAATTCTATTGTTGGGTTTGTTTACAAAGCTATACATAATACAAATGACAGGATTTGACTCAATGTGCAATATGGTCCCTCTTAAAGTAATGGCATAAATCTCTATTATTTCTAAAAGCACAAAAAATGAAGTGAATAATGATTAGATGTAGTAATTTCAGGGTTAAAAATTGAACTGTTAATTAATGTAGTTTATTTTAGCACAGGTGCCTACCATCCTGATGACGGTATGATGTAATGTTGATGGGGTACGCAATGACTTTCATTATGCTATGTACAGAGGAAAAAGTTGCTCTCTTTTAAATTTGTTTAATGTAAGACAAGTACCAGTACTGTGTTACAGTTTTCCCAATAATCCTTGTTTCACACTTGTCACAAAACCACTGTCCTTTTGGCAGTCTAGATTGGCACACTTCAAGTGATATCATTTGATTTTACAATGTGCTGCAGCACAAAAAACTACTTTACTCCGCATCTTTGAAGTACATGAGCAAGTGGTAGGTGACAGCGGCTGAGCAGGAACACTGGAAGTCCACTGCTGATCTAGTAAATGCTCTCCCGAGCAGTTCAGGTAAGGAGGGGACTTTGGGGGAAAAAAAACTCTGGCTTTTCCAACTGGCCAAAACGAGCGATCTGGGTGGACTCGCTCAATCACACTTTGTCCACACCACAAAGTCGCAGAAGTCCTTCCAGTTAAACTCATCTGTGCCTGAATCTGAAAATATTACAAACATTGTAATGAAAATATGAAACATAGAATTAAAAAAGAAACTATAAAAAGTAAAGCCATACATACCTGGTAATACTATTGGTGTTGTCGTGACAAGTGATGGGAATTGTTGCCATCCGGCACCAGACAGAAATTGGGTGTTGTGACAGCCTCCTTAACCGTGAGATCATAAGAAAAGCTGTCAGTATGCTCAGTAGTTACCATGAACACGTTTTATTGTACTGGAAACTGAAACTAAAAATACGTCCTCTGAGAGTGGTTAACCTTAACCATTTAGAATAAGTTGATTAAGTAACATGTAACTAGTGAAAGGGTAGCATTAAATTTAATTAAGCCACGGGGAGGCTGTGCATAGTTACTTTTTATTCTTATACGCTCTGCCATATTTGCCTGTTATAAAATTGTTAGAAAAACCACATCAGGTAAACCTAGCTGTGCATGTAAACACAATGATAACAGGAAGCCTGAGAACAAATCAACATTTTTGTGTGCAGAATTACCAACACCATGTGGTTTACTTACGTGCAACAGCAACCGTTTCTTCTGATGCGATGTTAAAGTTTACACTCTGTATCCACCCGCTTACAAAATAATTGTAAGCCTCCAGGGATTTGTTGGCGTGTTATGGAGCATGTTGTCAACACGAGGTAGTGAAAAATGTCCAGAGAAGTCACATTTGGCCAGCAAGCTTTCTCCGTCAAAAAAAAAATCACCCTTGGTCAGGACGTAATTAGGATCAATCCCGCCACACAGAGACACCTTCTGCCTGTATCGTTGTTTTTGATCTTCCGGTAAATCGTGAAAATACTGCGAAAATTACATCAGGTTGATAAGCTCTACCGTGTAACTCGCGAGTGTACCTTGTGAACCGGCGGACACCCAATATGGCGCCCGAAGGAAAAACTCCCATGATGCATTACGATGTGCAAGCGACCTATTGCCTCACCCCTTGCATCCAATGCAATTCTATATTTAAAGAATATAGAGGGTTCTGGGGACATGGAAAAAGAGGAGAACTCATTGGTTTTTATTCAGATTACAACATTCACAGACGCTGCAGCAACTGCATAAATTGATGTCACAAAATAAATGTGATTTGGAAAACAAAAAAATGGGAGTGGTTATTTGAAGTTACAGAAGCATGTACATTACATAATGCTTACATGTATCATAAAATCATGTTTGGAGAGGAATTTTGTGAAAAATGATGAAGTAGGCTACTTTTTGTCATAAATATACCACCTAGTATTGCTTGTTGTAGGCCTTTATGGAAAAATATATTTTAAAGATGTCTAACAAAAAATAACATTTTGTATGTATATCACAATTAAACCAGCTTTAAAATACTATTTCCACCTCATAATTTTGTGGAAATAGTCCTTTTCATATGTGCTACGTTTGTGTGTTTGTTGCAATAAAGTTTAGTTTGTCGCGCCATTAATTGCATTAAGTTACCATTCTGTTTCTAAATAGTCTGTTTCGTATGTGGTACGTTTGTGTGGTTTTTGCAATAAAGTTTCTACTTTTGTCCTCTAAGGCTACCCGTAGCCTGCGGGGGCGGAGTGTTCCGCTCGGGGAGGAGTGTTCCGTGATTGGGGGGCGTATTGTTCCGACTTTTGTCCTCTAAGACTACCCGTAGCCTGCGGGGGCGTAGTGTTCCGCTGGGGGAGGAGTGTTCCGTGATTGGGGGCGTAGTGTTCCGTTCTGCGGTCTGCAATCAGATACAATTGTGGACTTCCGCCGCACGTCTACGTTCGTTTCTTTACGTGCTCACTGCACTGGCGGGCGGCCACATCGCGTTGAATCAGACATCCTCTGCTAAATCATTCTTTCTGATTCGGTATTGGACTGAACACACAGGACTCCCATCACCATTTTGAAGGTCTGCGACACCATTTATTAAATGTCGGCGTGTGTATAAACTCGTCTCGGTGCGCGTTGATGCTTCTCGGCCTAGTTAGCTTAGCTTAGTTTTAGCTTAGCTTAGCTCGCTAGCCGCTAACAAAGAGAAGCACACAACACGTGGTCAGGAAGAGACCAAGTGTGACTTTGTTGGCATTATTGTGTCAAAAATGTCGGCGAGAACGACACCAAAGGACAAGGAGGAACTCTTTGGAGTCAAAGAAGAGAACGAGCAACATTTTCAACCGCTGGACGACGTTTGCGAGGAGCCTCGAATTGTGCTACACACAGCAGGTTTGTACACTTCTTATTACTCTCCCTTGCTTAGCACTACTATATAGCGTTAAAAAAATTCACTGCAGTTCTCATTACTGTACACAGTAATTCAATTCAACTTTATTTCAGAGGACGGTTTTACAATCATCAGACAGTCATACCAATGTCTCTGACAAGATGTATGTGAGTTGAAGAACACTTTGGTCCACGATGCTGTTGTATTAAAACGGTGGTATAATACTAAATGATTTTTTTTTTGTCTGTATACATACCCGTTTCCCACATATTTCTTTTTTTTTTTAAATAATACAATCACATTGTTTTGTTATGATTACTGCCAGTGTTTTAAAAAAATAAGTGCCGGTACTCTCCTAATTCATATCTATCTATCTATCTATCTATCTATCTATCTATCTATCTATAGGAGAATTTTTTGGGGTATTTTTATTGTAAATTGTAATATTAAATAGGGCTGCACAATCTCTCGAAAAAATATCGACATCGCGATATTGGCCCTTGCAATAATCATATCGCAAAGGCACGCAATAAATTTTATATGGAATGTCATGCTTTTTATATGAATTTGACCAATCAGATGCTAACTAAAATGTGCATCGCCATTCAATAGTTGAAAATTATCAAGACATAATTACAATTAATGAACTAAGATTACATGAAGGTTGCTTATTTTGCCCCATGAAAAATGTTTTTCTTTCATTAGGTAATAAAAATGTAATTTCTTTAGGTAAATGTTAAATATCGCAATAATATCGATATCGCTATGTTCAGCAAGTATATCGCATGTTTTTCCAATATCGTGCAGCCCTAATATTAAGTATTTTTAAATCAGCTATATGGAAGATTGAAAATTTCAAATCTCTACTGCCACCTGTGGCCGAAAACAAACTGCATGCTCGAACACACTGCGCGCACTCGTACGACCTTGAAAAAAATAATCACAGATATTACATGATATCGCGATCGCATTTTTTTGGGTGAAAAAAAATCGCAATTAGATTATTTTCCATAATCGTTCAGCCTTACTTGAAATTTGACTTAACCAAACCAAATATGTGTTTTGTCGTCTTGTGTCCTGCAGACGTCGGTGAGAAATATCTAAAAAATAAATAAATAAATAAATTAATTAATTAATAAAAAAAAAAACACAAGGGGGGGGGGGGGGAGTGGGGTGTTGGGCTGGGGTCGATATTGGTGTAAAAAAAAAAAATCTAAAATACAAAAGCCAATCTTGACTCTGTTGTGTCATCTAAAAAAGTGAAATGGAAACTTAAGTAAGTAAATACCATATCGCTCTAATTTCCTCCAGGAAATATTTTTCCCCAAAATTTAAAAACACCTGAAATCTGCCACAAAAACAAATGGTTCAGAAGATTCCCAATGAAATGAAAACTAAGTTATATTAGAAAATGCAATTTCTGGAGAAATTGCGGGTGAATGCAGGAAGGGTGAATAAAAACCTGTGGAATGATTATGAATAATATTGAATGATATTGAATGACCTGGAATGCTATACAGTGACCTGGAATGACCTGAACATGCTAAATTTGGAATGGTTTGAATTTACACAGAAATATAGAAGCGGTTGAAGGAATAAAAATAGCACACAAAGGAAAATAAATTAGCTAGAAACAAATTAACAAGACAAGAAAAACAGTCAAGTGAGCAATGTAGGAAGGAGCAAGTAATTGAGGAAGCAATGGAGTCAAGAGAGAAGAATTAAGTAAGCAATGAAGTAAGGAGCGTAGAATCGAGTAGCAATGGTGTAAGGAGTGACAAATTGAATCAGCAATGCAGGAAAGATTGAGGACTGGAGTAAGCAATGGAGTAAGGGTCACTTTCTGTTGAAATTAGGTCACTTCCTGTTGAAATTGGACTACTTCCTATTGCTACGTCACTTCCTATTGAAATCAGGTCACTTTCTGTTGAAATCGTGTCCCTTCCTGTTGATTTGACGCCACTTCTGGGTCACTTCCTGTTCATTTTAGGCCATTCCCGGGTCACTTCCTATTGAAATCAGGTCACTTCCTGTTGAAATCGTGTCACTTCCTGTTCATTTGATGCCACTTCTGGGTCACTTCCTGTTGATTTTAGGCAATTTTCGGGTCACTTCCTGTTGAACTCAGGTCACTTCCTATTGATTTTAGGCCATTTCTGGGTAACTTCCTGTTCAAATTGGGTCACTTCCTGTTGAAAACAAGTCAGTTCCTGTTGATTTCAGGTCACTTCCGGGTCACTTCCTATTGAAATCAGGTCACTTTCTGGTGAAATCATGTCACTTCCTGTTGATTTGACGCCACTTCTGGGTCACTTCCTGTTCATTTTAGGCCATTTCTGGGTCACTTCCTATTGAAATAAGGACACTTCCTATTGAAATTGTGTCACTTCCTGTTCATTTGATGCCACTTCTGGGTCACTTCCTATTGATTTTAGGCCATTTCTGGGTAACTCCCTGTTCAAATTAGGTCACTTCCTGTTGAAAACAAGTCAGTTCCTGTTGATTTCAGGTCACTTCCGGGTCACTTCCTATTGAAATCAGGTCACTTTCTGTTGAAATCGTGTCACTTCCTGTTCATTTGATGCCACTTCTGGGTCACTTCCCATTGATTTTAGGCCATTTCTGGGTAACTTCCTGTTCAAATTGGGTCACTTCCTGTTGAAAACAAGTCAGTTCCTGTTGATTTCAGGTCACTTCCGGGTCACTTCCTATTGAAATCAGGTCACTTTCTGTTGAAATCATGTCACTTCCTGTTGATTTGATGCAACTTCTGGGTCACTTCCTGTTCATTTTAGGCCATTTCCGGGTCACTTCCTATTGAAATAAGGACACTTCCTATTGAAATTGTGTCACTTCCTGTTCATATGATGCCACTTCTGGGTCACTTCCTATTGATTTTAGGCCATTTCTGGGTAACTCCCTGTTCAAATTGGGTCACTTCTTGTTGAAAACAAGTCAGTTCCTGTTGATTTCAGGTCACTTCCGGGTCACTTTCTGTTGAAATCGTGTCACTTCCTGTTCATTTGATGCCACTTCTGGGTCACTTCCTATTGATTTTATGCCATTTCTGGGTAACTTCCTGTTCAAATTGGGTCACTTCCTGTTGAAAACAAGTCAGTTCCGGGTACTTCCTATAGAAATCAGGTCACTTTCTGTTGATATCGTGTCACTTCCTGTTGATTTGACGACACTTCTGGGTCACTTCCTCTTCATTTTCGGCCATTTCTGGGTCACTTCCTATTAACTCATTCACTGCCTTGGACGAGTCAGTTCGTTAAAGTGAAAAATAGCGCCCCCTGCCTTTGACAAGTTAATTCGTCAATCCCTTTTTTTTTTTTTTATGGCAAGCTGCGGATAAAAGTCTGGGGCATCAGATGTGTGATTTTCAAGGTTGTAGCCTATTTACTTCCACCACTAGATGGCAGCACTGCCTTGGAAGTGAGCTTATCCAACGTGAAGCACCAGCGGAAGTTGAGGAGCGGAGCAGAGTGGAGCATATTAGCATAGCAGAGCATATTAGAATAGCAGATCAAGCATTATGTCTACTTTTAGACAGCTTACACTGGAGGAGAGTTTGTTAAAACCAAAGTCCAGCCAGAAACGTAGAGGATCGTCATCTTTGAACGATAATGACGATCAAAGAAGGGAAAAGATGACGTTGAGGAGCAAGGTACCACGTGTGCAAACAGAGCCGCATGTTAGTCAACCCGTGAGCTCACAAGGCAGTCAGGAGAAATCTGTTGCTGCATCCATCGATTCCACTGAATGGACGGACACGTCATGCGACTCATCGGATGAGTATCTGCCCACAAAAACCCCTGGCTGGAGCGAAGACTCGGACACATCGCAGAGTAGTGATGACGGTGAGAGCTAACGTGCTAACTCGCTAACTTTGCCTTTACTCGCGATCTCCTCGTCTTTCCGTTACATGCACTTTATTTATTACACTGTTGCCACAGTTGCCATTACTAACGGCTGTACAGATGATGTATTTTATTGCTGTGGACGTAAATGTGTTGCGATGATGAGCTAACTTGCGCGATCGTCAAATTTAAACCCATCTTGTACGAGTTGTGTTTTTCTGTCGATGTGGGTGGGGATAAAAATGTGATACGGAGTACAGCATTGATGCTAGAAGGACGAGTTAGTCTTATTTATTGTTCTTCTTTCAGTGATCGACATCTGTGCATGTATATAAAAAGCTAGACTAAGTCAAGCAATGAGGAGAAAATGACTGGTGTAAATCGAAGGGTATAAAAGGGCAGGAAAATGTTTAGCAAAGGGAAAAAAATCCAGGCAGCAGTAAAAATCATATGCTTCTATTATTTACAGATTGGCCATCCACCAGTCGGGTCTCACCGATTGGCAGAGCAAAGAGAGGAAAAAAAAAAATCTGCAAAAAACTATAGCAATAAAACAAAAAGTAATCTTTTGATTCTATGTTTCACAGCAGGTACATCCAGAAATACTGCGGCTGCTTTGTGTGGGGCTAAGAGAGGTAAAAACGTGTTTAGTACAAATCACACCGCATCAATAAATACAAATTTCATGGTATTTATTTTTCTGTAATTTATAGTTGGATCATTGAACCGTAGTGAGGATCAATCCTGGAAGCAGACACACTGGAGGCCCAAAAGGATTCGCTTCACCGCTAAGCCCGGACCCCAGGGCTCTGCTGCGGAGCTGGAGTCAGACCTGCCGGTGGATTTTCTCGAGCTTTTCATCACCAATGAGCTGCTGCAGCATATTGTTGATGAGACAAATGCCAACGCGCTTGATTCGTTGCAGGAAAACCCCTGTGGACTTCCATACAGTAGAAGTCACGACTGGAGGCCACTTACTGTAGAAGAACTCAAAACCTCATTGAACCGTAGTGAGGATCAATCCTGGAAGCAGACACACTGGAGGCCCAAAAGGATTCGCTTCACCGCTAAGCCCGGACCCCAGGGCTCTGCTGCGGAGCTGGAGTCAGACCTGCCGGTGGATTTTCTCGAGCTTTTCATCACCAATGAGCTGCTGCAGCATATTGTTGATGAGACAAATGCCAACGCGCTTGATTCGTTGCAGGAAAACCCCTGTGGACTTCCATACAGTAGAAGTCACGACTGGAGGCCACTTACTGTAGAAGAACTCAAAACCTTCCTTGGCCTAAGTTTCATTACAGGGTTCATCAAGAAACCTGTCTTGGAAGACTACTGGAGTGTAGAGGAATTTGAGAGCACACCTTTTTTTGGACAAACAATGTCCAGAAATAGATATCAAATTATTTGGAGGTATTTACACTTCAATGGCACTACACATGATTCATCGGACAAAATGCACAAGGTCCGCCCAGTCCTGGACTATGTAGTGGCCAAATTCAAAGATCTGTACACACCAAAACAAAACAAAACATTTGTATAGATGAGGGCATGATGACGTGGCGTGGTCGGCTCTCCTTCAAAGTGTACAACCCCCAAAAACCCATCAAATATGGGATTAAATCATACGTTCTTTGTGATTCTGAGACTGGCTACTGCTTCAACTTGATGCCATACATTGGTGTATCCCATACCCTGCCTGACATCGTTTTTACACTACTTGACCGCCTCACAGGTCAGGGATATACCCTGTTTATGGACAATTTTTATAATTCCATTGGCCTCTGTGAGCGTCTTCTTTCAGCAAAGACGAACGTGTGTGGGACACTCGGAAAGAACCGTGGGGAGCCTCAGCTCATAAGAGAGGCAAACAAGACAAGCTTGGGGGCAAATGGCAAGCTTGTCTGTCACAATGAGAAGGTGATGGTTGTTGCATGGCAGGACAAGCGGACTGTCAAGATGGTGACGACCTGCCATAAAGACAGAACGCATCCTGTGGAAGTGTGGCAGGAGGGGAACAAGGAGAAAGTCACCATTCTCAAACCGGAATGCGTTGCGGAGTACAATGCTTCAATGAATGGGGTGGACAAACTAGATCAAAACATTGCTTATTACCCCTTCCTCGGGCGCTCTGTAAATTGGTCAATGAAGTTTGTCACTTATCTTTTTCAATTGTGCATGTTCAATGCACATGTTCTATACAGGGTCAAAAACCCACAGAAGCCTGCAACCTTACTTGCGTTTATAAAAAAGGTTGTTGTTTCGTGGACCGTGAAAAAGCAAGTTGGACAGGGTGATGATGAGCAAGCTGTGGGGAAACAAACAAGGGCCCCATATATGAAAGACCCGGAGAGGAGGCTTGATGGACAGTTGGGCAGGCATCGGCTAGAGAAGTTGGTGCCCACCAGCAAGAAGTTGGTGCCAACAAGAAGGTGTCGGGTGTGCCAACGAAAAGGCCTAAGGAGGGAGACCACCATGTGGTGTGCATCTTGCCATGTACCCTTGCACCCAGGAAGCTGCTTCACATCATACCACACCAAAAAACACTACACATCATAGGGGCGATACACATTCTCTCACATGCACACACACACCCACACACACTTGTAAATAGTTGAAAGTTCATACAAGCAGTGCGCACCCACATACTCGTGCATTTTTCCCACTTGTATATGTAGTTCAAAGTTTTTTTGTTTTGCTACATCTGAATTGTCAATAGTTAATAATAAATTTACCATAAAAATACATTTATCTGTGTTTTTTATGTTGTTGTAACGAAGGAAAGGACTGTTCAGATGTTTGAGATGCCACAAAAGCAGAGAGTATTGGCATCAAAGTCAAAATTTAACTCAAAAGGAACCTTTTCACAAAAAGCTGTTTTTCTCCGTTTTCTAGTCAAAAACAGAAAAATTGGTTAAACTTAGTGTTGTTCTATTGCGAATAACTAGAGAAGGGAGAATGTTAGAAACTTTTTTTTTTTTTTTTAATGAAAGAAGAGGGTTTAACCTTTCCTTTGGTGGGTTCCATGTTTATATACCTATAGAGCAAAATATTCTGTGGGCCTTCAAAAATGAGTCAAAATCCTCAAAAATGGCTGGCAAGCTGAAGCTCGCTTTTCTGAAAATGGCTGGCAGTGAATGAGTTAAAATCAGGTCACTTCCTGTTGATTTGATGCCACTTCTGGGTCACTTCCTATTGATTTTAGGCAATTTCTGGGTCACTTGCTATAGGTCGCTTGCACATCGTAATGCATCATGGGAGTTTTTCTTTCGGGCGCCATATTGGGTGTCCGCCGGTTCACAAGGTACACTCGCGAGTTACACGGTAGAGCTTATCAACCTGATGTAATTTTCGCAGTATTTTCACGATTTACCGGAAGATCAAAAACAACGATACAGGCAGAAGGTGTCTCTGTGTGGCGGGATTGATCCTAATTACGTCCTGACCAAGGGTGATTTTTTTTTTTGACGGAGAAAGCTTGCTGGCCAAATGTGACATCTCTGGACATCTTTCCCTACCTCGTGTTGACAACATGCTCCATAACACGCCAACAAATCCCTGGAGGCTTACAATTATTTTGTAAGCGGGTGGATACAGAGTGTAAACTTTAACATCGCATCAGAAGAAACGGTTGCTGTTGCACGTAAGTAAACCACATGGTGTTGGTAATTCTGCACACAAAAATGTTGATTTGTTCTCAGGCTTCCTGTTATCATTGTGTTTACATGCACAGCTGGGTTTACCTGATGTGGTTTTTCTAACAATTTTATAACAGGCAAATATGGCAGAGCGTATAAGAATAAAAAGTAACTATGCACAGCCTCCCCGTGGCTTAATTAAATTTAATGCTACCCTTTCACTAGTTACATGTTACTTAATCAACTTATTCTAAATGGTTAAGGTTAACCACTCTCAGAGGACGTATTTTTAGTTTCAGTTTCCAGTACAATAAAACGTGTTCATGGTAACTACTGAGCATACTGACAGCTTTTCTTATGATCTCACGGTTAAGGAGGCTGTCACAACACCCAATTTCTGTCTGGTGCCAGATGGCAACAATTCCCATCACTTGTCACGACAACACCAATAGTATTACCAGGTATGTATGGCTTTACTTTTTGTAGTTTCTTATTTAATTCTATGTTTCATATTTTCATTACAATGTTTGTAATATTTTCAGATTCAGGCACAGATGAGTTTAACTGGACGGACTTCTGCGACTTTGTGGTGTGGACAAAGTGTGATTGAGCGAGTCCACCCAGATCGCTCGTTTTGGCCAGTTGGAAAAGCCAGAGTTTTTTTTCCCCAAAATCCCCTCCTTACCTGAACTGCTCGGGAGAGCATTTACTAGATCAGCAGTGGACTTCCAGTGTTCCTGCTCAGCCGCTGTCACCTACCACTTGCTCATGTACTTCAAAGATGCTGAATAAAGTAGTTTTTTGTGCTGCAGCAGATTGTAAAATCAAATGATATCACTTGAAGTGTGCCAATCTAGACTGCCAAAAGGACAGTGGTTTTGTGACAAGTGTGAAACAAGGATTATTGGGAAAACTGTAACACAGTACTGGTACTTGTCTTACATTAAACAAATTTAAAAGAGAGCAACTTTTTCCTCTGTACATAGCATAATGAAAGTCATTGCGTACCCCATCAACATTACATCATACCGTCATCTCAGGATGGTAGGCACCTGTGCTAAAATAAACTACATTAATTAACAGTTCAATTTTTAACCCTGAAATTACTACATCTAATCATTATTCACTTCATTTTTTGTGCTTTTAGAAATAATAGAGATTTATGCCATTACTTTAAGAGGGACCATATTGCACATTGAGTCAAATCCTGTCATTTGTATTATGTATAGCTTTGTAAACAAACCCAACAATAGAATTTGTATAAACGCTGCCTTTATTAGCGCCAAACAAACAGTCACATGTTGTCCTCCTCCAATGCTTTGATGCTCGCCTTCGTTTCCATCATGTCATTGGCAATCAAGTCGGTGTGGCATGAGATCCCTAAAGAAAAAAATAAAGAAAAAAATCACAAAAAAATACGGTACCAGTAATAGGTTTAATATAGTAAAGTAGTATAGTTTTTTTGTCAGTGTAAAAGAAATGTACACATTTTGTTGCATTTTTTAATGTATGAACATTGCTACAGGCAAATACTTATTTCTATAAACACTTCCAAATGTCTCTAAAATATAAGGTGCGTGTACACACACAAACAAACACATACATTCACTCATGCATACAATATATCATGTAATGAATTCTGAGTGGCATACCAGAGTCAATGATGTCAGCAGTACTTGAGGGTACAGGTTACTGGAGCCATCTGGCTGCATAACTGCAACAATCTCTGCCACTTCGAGTCGTCTTTTCTTTGCTTGTCTCTCCTGTGCACGTTCATATCTTGGCACCGACTGGGCTGAGACATAGATGTTGTAACTTGGGACCCAACTTTAATGTTGGAGCCCAGTTGGGATGATTGGACAGAAAAACGGGCGCAGGGCGACCTGTTAAAATAAACAAATATATAAACAAATAAAATATGGAAAGACTGGTTATTTTACCGCAGTAGGGTGGCCGTGAATAAGTTCTTTAGCATGATGTGTAGGCTACCGGGGGTCTGTTTACTTGCATCACCCCCGGGGGTCTGTTTTCTTGCATCAGCCCCTTCTGTCTCTTTTTTTTCCAAGTTTACATTTTGCCACCAAAAAACATGTTATCGGCATTAAAAGCCCAAGACTAATCAATCCAATTTCAGCAGTAAACACTTTGCACTGGCACTACTTGGGTGAAAATGTTCGATGTTAGCTTTCGGCTAACGTCCGCTAGCCAGCTTGTACTACCGAACTTGCTTGCTCATGAATCCAAAACATAAGCAACTTGCCCATATATGGGCGGTCGAAACGTTATTAATCCTCATGCATTAAATAAAGGTAAACAAGCTTACCGCTCACAAAGTGATCGCTGCACACACGAGCCCAAAGTAACGACTTCCCTCCGGAGTCCGCACTCCTCTGTCTCCAGGCCCTGGTTCCTAATTATTTTCGGAATTCGGAAAAAAGACCGACTATTTTCCCCCTTGGCTTTGTTCGAACAGCCAACGATGCAGCAACAATGTACCATTTTAAACGCAGAAAACAAACGTGATAGATACGTGTTAGACCGAATCGCTACGTAAATGGAGGCCACCCAGCATGGCGACTACGAGAAATCCGAGGCGGAAGTGACGACATGTGCAAGCGACCTATTGGTTGATTCCGGACAGGGGCCGATTATACAGTCATGAGACAGTCATGCCAATGTATCTGACAAGACGTGTGCGATTTTAAGAACACTTAGGTGCACAATAAGACTGTATTAAAACGGTGGTACAATACTACAAATTATTTTTTTTGTCGGTATACTTTTTTTTTTTTTTTTTTTTTTTTTTTTTTTTTTTTTTACATAACAGTCACAGTTTTGTAATGATTACTGCATTATTACATTCAACTGCTGTTGCAACCAGTGGTAATTTTGACAAGAAATTTTAATTTAGTTTTAGTTAGTCTTTTGACTAAAATTAACAAGTTTCAGTCATAATTTAGTCTTCTGATTGTATTTTAGTTTTGATCCAATTTTAGTCGACTAAATTCACAGTTTAGTCTATTTTCCTTCAGCATACGTTTCAACTTTTATACAGAAAATTATAGCACACCTATTTGTGACTTTAGTTTAACACGCAAGACACATTTCATACAATGGTGTCTTCATTGTTTCAATGAATCATGTTCAACTGACAATAATGTAACTTTTCACCTGAATAAGAAAAAGTGCATAATTAAATTGCTTGAGATTAATCTTACAGCTGCACAATTTATGTTTATGTACAACACTTTGTATACAGCAATGCCTGTTCTTAGAGCGCTTTATAATTAAAGTTGAGTTGAGTTAAAGTGCAGTGAACACAACATTTTTTGAGTGGTTCTTTTCTCATTCATTCTGATTGGATTGTGTGAATTTTCACTACTGTGTTGTTTTCATTTCCATTTTAGTCATTGATGAAATTGTCAGTCAATTTTAATCATAGTTATTGTCTGAACGAATCGCTTCTATTTTAGTTTTCATTTAATTTTCGTCAGGAAAAACAATTAGTCACGAAAATTATGATGTCAATTTTTCGGCGACAAAAATATCACTGGTTGCAACTGTAGCATTCACGAAGACGGGAGTCAATGACAATCGATTCCGTTTTGCAAATCAGTGCCGAGTTCATATGGGCATATATGCGAACTGCGCTCAAGACGACACGTGAAAATGGAATGAAGCGGTTGCGCTTAATTAAGGTAAATTAATGAGTTAAATTCAACGGTTATATGCGGTTGCGAAACACAGTCGACTCCGCGTACCCGTGTTCCCCTCCGGGAACGTGGTTGACGTCCCGCTCGTGAATGCGTCTGATTATCCGTCTTTTACACGAATACAAAAAGTTAGTATTCCTCGTTGGAGATCGTTGCCGAACCATTATGATTTGACGAGGGGTTCTTGACCTGGTTAAAATAGTCCGTGTGCCACGTCATCCTGTGCTTCCAGCATGTGAGCAGTAATAATTTCGACAAATTTTTTTTTGTTACGAACATTTTTTTTTTCAGGCGAAAATTCAAAACTAAAGTAGAAGCCATTCATTGAGACTAGTGTTGTTGCGATACCCTTTTTTTTGGTCCCCGATTCCAATACCCAGTTTTTTCGTATCGATGCTGGTACCGTACCGATACCAATGTTTTTTTTTCCCAACATGAAAATTGAAAAAACTGCCCTACCATTGGTTCAGAACATTCAAGGGCCAATAGGATATCTTGGCTCGGCATGCAGTGAACATGTCACACATCAGTGAATGTCGTGCACACGCAAGAAACAAAATGTTGGACCAAATGTCCAATATTAGTGTCAGAAATAATGGTATCGGCATGTTACTTGTTAGTACTCTGGGCCTCTCCCGAGACCAGTATCGGTATCGGAACAACACTAATAGACTATAATTAAATTGATTGACAATTTTCTCAATGACTAAAACGAATTTAAAAAACAACACAGTGACGAAAATTCACACAATCCAACCAGAAGGAAGGAAACGTGTGTTGGAGAAAAGGACCACTCAGACACTGTTCAGTGCCACTGCACTTTGTTTAATGTAATTTCATGAATTTATTTCATATTATTTATTTCATTGTGCAGCTATAAGATTAATCTCAAGCAATTATGCACTTTTTATTTAAATGAAAACTAAGTGATATTAGAAAATGCAATTTCTGGAGAAATTGCGGGTGAATGCAGTAAGGGTGAATAAAAACCTGTGGAATGATTAGGAATAATATTGAATGACCTGGAATGCTATACAATGACCTGGAATGACCTGAACATGCTAAATGTGGAATGGTTTGAATTTAGACAGAAAAATAGAAGCAGTTGAAGGAAGAAAAATAGCACACAAATAAAAATAAATTAGCAAGAAACAAATTAACAAGACAACAAGAAAGAAGTCGAGTGAGCAATGTAGGAAGGAGCAAGTAATTGAGGAAGCAATGGAGTCAAGAGAGAAGAATTAAGTGAGCAATGAAGTAAGGAGCGTAGAATCGAGTAGCAATGGTGTAAGGAGTGACAAATTGAATCAGCAATGGAGGAAAGATTGAGGACTGGAGTAAGCAATGGAGTAACGGTCATTTTCTGTTGAAATTGGACTACTTCCTATTGATAAGTCACTTCCTGTTGAAATTGGACTACTTCCTATTGATAGGTCACTTCCTGTTGAAATCGGGCCACTTCCTGTTGAAATTGGGCTACTTCCTATTGATAGGTCACTTCCTGTTGAAATCGGGCCACTTCCTGTTGATTCTAAGTCACTTCCAGGTCACTTCCTATTGAATCAGGTCACTTCCGGGTCACTTCCTGTTGAAAACAAGTCAGTTCCTGTTGATTTCAGGTCACTTCCTATTGAAATCAGGTCACTTTCTGTTGAAATTGTGTCACTTCCTGTTGAAATTGTGTCACTTCCCGTTGATTTAAAGCCACTTCTGGCGGAGGAACTACATTTCCCATCGCGAGATGCTGTGACTATCGCGTGACCGGTAGCGAGACTGGGAAAATCTAACATGGCGGAGCTCTGCTGCTAAAATAGAATTAGCTTTATATTTCTAATTAAACCCGAATTTAATGATTAGATAAATTCGATTTTTTTCTTTTCTAAGAAAGATCGGAAATATTATCCAGTGTGGACGACCTCGAACGTTTTATTGACTATCATTTTTATAGCTGCGCGATGGATGAGCCGGCGGCTAGTCGGGATAATCCTTCGAAAAAAAAAAGGAAAAATGACTCGTCAACAGACACGGACGATTTAGCAACCGCCGACGTATCGGTGAGTATGCTGGATTCCATAAATAAAAAACTTGACGTCCTCTGTCTTATCCGCGAGGACGTCAAAGAATTAAAGGCAAGTTTGGAATTCGTTAGCCAACAGGTAAGCGACCTCCAATGCGATAACTCCGAGCTACGCTCCTCTCTCGTCGCTGTCACAGCCGAGTTGGAGACGATTAAAAAGGAAAATAAAATGCTAAAGGAAACGGTCTTAGATGTTCAATCCCGTAGTATGCGGGAAAATCTAATATTCTCAGGTATAGCCGAAAATTCTCCAGATAATCCAGAGGGTGAGATAAAAAAATTCATGACATCATCGCTAAAGATCCCACAGGAGACGGTAAATAATATCTCTTTTCACCGTGTACACCGGCTCGGAGCTCGTAAGGGCAATAAGCCCCGTCCTATTATTGCTAAGTTCGAACATTTTAAACATAAAGAATTGGTAAAAAGTAAAGGACGGGAGCTCAAAGGGACATCTTTCGGGATGAATGATCAATTCCCAAGAGAGATAAACGAGCGGCGAAAAGTACTGTTTCCTATAATGAAACAAAATAGACAGGAGGGTAAACGGACTTCGATGGTCGTTGATAAATTATATATCGACGGCCAGCTATTCCGAAACCCAACCTCGACCCCTTGGCTGTTCTAACTGACAATTGGTAGAGCCCAGCATTGTGTGATTATTTGACGTATGTATATGTATATGTATGTGTATGTATATGTGTATATATGTATATATATGTATATGTATATGTATGTATATGTATGGATAATGGGTTACGAAATAGAATATGAATTTATATTATGCATAGGCTATATAGTAATAATAATAATAATAATAATAATAATAATATAGAAATATATTCTTAAAAAAATAAATTAATAATAATAATAATAATAATAATCTCGCTTAGGTCACCATTTACTGGTGTATTGTTATGTTGAATCCCCCACAGATTTCCTTCACACTCACTTCCCCCCACGTTTCTTCACTATTATACTTATCTACTTGCTATCTCTCTCTTTATATAAATTATATAAATTGCCTAATTACTCTTTTGCTATCCTACAATATGTTAATATTAATAAGCAGCTTATATAGATGTATACATAAGACTGAGTCTATATTGCTTGTATGCAGAAATTAGTTCTGGTCTCCTGGAATGTGTGTGGCGCTCGCTCCCAGGCAAAAAGAATAAAAATTTTAGACCATCTCTCAAAATTTAAGGCAGATATTTGTCTCCTACAAGAAACCCACTTACAAAAATCAGAAGAAAAATTATTTATAGATAAAAATTTTAGTCAAGTTTACTCTGCCTCCTATAATAGTAGACAAAGAGGTGTCTCTATACTTATACATAAGAATTTATTCTTTACTCTAAATAATATAGTAACAGATTTAGAGGGCCGATATATTATTATCCAGGTAACTATATTTAATAAAGTATATACAATTGGTAATTTATATGCCCCAAATAATGATGACCCTGATTTTTTCCATGAATTTTTCTCTCGGTTACTCGATTTAGCAACAAATTCTACTATTATTATTGGAGGTGATTTTAACACGGTCTTGAACCCGTTAATAGATCGTTCTAATAATACGATATATACAAGGCGATTACGATCCGCTAAAGTAATAGATGAATATATGGAGGATTTTGGCCTCAGCGATGGCTGGAGACTTCAAAACCCAACTAAGAAGGAATTTACCTTCTTCTCTGCTGTGCACCGATCATTCTCAAGAATTGATTTTTTCCTTACAAATAATTCTATTGTTGATAAAACTGCTATAAAAATACATTCTATAATTATAAGTGATCATGCACCAGTCTCCCTCACTCTACAAATTGACTCTACCTTTAAACCTCCCCCGATATGGCGTTTTAACATCTCATTACTGAAAGACGTAGAGTTTGATAAAATTATTAGAAGGGAGTGGGCAGATTTTTTGGAAATAAATGACTCTCCAAATATATCTCCATCTCTTCTCTGGGAAGCAGGGAAAGCGGTAATTAGAGGGAAAATTATATCATATTCAACTTATAAAAAGAAACAGGATCAAAAATTAGAAAAATACCTGGAAGATAAAATTAAACAACTAACGGATGAATATGTATTAAACCCAAATAATCAAATATGGATAGAACTACAGAATATAAAAATACAGTTAGATAACATGTTATCTAAAAAGACAGAGTTTATAATACAACAGTTGAGATATAATAATTTTGAACATAATAATAAATCAGGTAAATTCCTGGCAAATCAACTTCAACGGAATCGGGAAAAATCTCTTATAACGGCTATTAAAGATATAAATGGTGAATACACACAATCACCAGAAGAAATTAACCATATTTTTTATAACTATTATCGAAATCTATACACAGAAATTAATAGACCTAACCCTGAATATATTGAGGAATTCCTAAACAGCTTAAATATACCTCAGTTATCTATTGAACATAAAGATATTCTCGATACCCCGCTTACTATAGATGAGTTGTATCGTGCTTTAGACAGTATGCCTAATGGCAGAGCACCTGGTCCAGACGGCTTTCCGGCTATATTTTTTAAACATTTCTGGTTAATGTTTGCTCCATTATTTCTAAGAGTAGTAACTGAAATTAAAAGTAAAGGTGATATACGTCAAGATATGAATATAGCAGCAATTAAACTTTTATTAAAGCCAGAAAAAGACCCTACCCTCCCGTCAAGTTACCGACCGATATCACTAATTAATACCGATATTAAAATTATCGCTAAGGCCTTGGCATCTCGATTAGAGACGGTAATCTCGACAATTATTCATAGTGATCAAACAGGTTTTATTAAAGGTCGTCATTCTACTAATAATATTAGGAGACTCTTTAACTTGATTAGTATGTCACAGCGGTATGATAAAAAGGCAGTTGTTATTTCGCTGGATGCAGAAAAAGCATTCGATAAAGTTAACTGGTCCTTCCTCTTTGCTGTCTTAAATAAATTCGGCTTCGGGGAGTCATTCATTCAATGGGTCTCAATATTATATGATTCTCCTAAAGCTACAGTTACTACTAATGGGATTACATCACAGAGTTTTACTTTACAAAGGGGAACAAGACAAGGGTGCCCAATTTCTCCTTTATTATTTGCTATATTTATTGAGCCGCTTGCATTAGCTATACGTCAGGATAGACGGATCCAAGGAATCCACTCCGGGACAATAGAACATAAAATTAATCTATATGCCGATGATATATTACTCTATTTAGAAGAACCTGCTATCTCGCTAGGGGAAGCATTTAAATTAATAACTAAATTCTCTCACTTATCAGATTACTCTATTAACTGGACAAAATCCACATTATTACCTATTACAGAAAATTCATGGAATCCTACAAGTCAGGATCCACACTACTCCTTTCCTACAGGTAATTTAAAATACTTAGGTGTTAAAATTTCACCTAAGTTAACTGAATTAACTTCTTTAAATTTTTCACCATTATTGGATAGTATCCGTAGTGACCTGGAGCGCTGGAATAATCTTCCGATCTCTTTAATAGGACGGATAGCTACTATAAAAATGAAAGTTTTACCAAAGATTAATTATTTATTTTCAATGATTCCATTTAAACCTACGTCTAACTGGTTCCAATCGCTGGACTCTGCTATCATAAAATTCTATTGGAATAAAAAAAAAGCCAAAATTAGTCTATCTACTCTTCAGGAAAGTAAATCTAAAGGAGGTTTAGAGGCACCAAACTTTATGTACTATTATTTAGCTAATCAACTACAATATCTTGTGCTATGGACACAACCAGACAGAGATACTAACTGTTGGTTGGAATTGGAGCAGAAGGATTGTAATAATCTTAGACTGTCAGATTTACTCTTTATTACAAAATCAATAAGACGACATAATTGTTTTAAAAACCCAATGATAGCCGCCACCCTGACTGCCTGGTGGAAGGCATTAGAAATTACAAACTCCCAATTGGCGCCCTGTGGGCTCTCTCCCATTTGGCATAACCCCGACTTTCAACTTAATAATCAGCCGTTCCATTTAAGCCTATGGGAGCAGAAAGGAATTACACACCTTCATCATCTTTTCTCAGATAATAAGTTTATATCGTATACAAACTTGGTCCAGAAATATGAAATAAAAAAGGGAAATTTCTTACATTATCTGCAAGTTAAAAATATGGTTAAGAAACAAATCCCAACACTTCAGGATACGCTCCAACTGCCTGTCTTAGCTAAAGATATTATAAAGCTTTCTCCAACAACAATAAAGAAAATATCAAAAATATATAAGTTATTTTTATACACAAATAAAACGTATTTACCGACTTTAAAATGGGAAAAAGACTTGTCTATAGTTCCGGAACCAGACTTTTGGACCCAAATCTGTGAAAATGTATTTAAAATGACCAAACAGACAAATTTGCAACTTATCCAATATAAGATACTTCATAGAACATATATTACACAATATATGATGAAAAAAATGGGACTCTCTGACTCCGACATTTGTCTCCAGTGCTCACAAAACACTGCCGATACTTATCTTCATGCTTTATGGTCATGTACTCCAGTGCTGCATTTCTGGACTAAAATCTTGGAAAAGCTCGCTGATATATTAAACTGTAGGCTTCCTTTATCTCCAAGATTGTGTTTACTAGGTGACTTAACAATAACTGAGCTACCATGTAAACAATCTCAATCTATATTTATAGCCCTTACTATTGCTAAAAAAATAATCCTTGTCAATTGGAAAAATAAACAATCTCTAAATATCGACCACTGGTTAAACTTACTAATAAATTATATCTCAATGGAAAAAATCTCTGCCTTAAATAAAAATCAAGTATCAAGATTTAAACAAATATGGTCTATGTACATAGAATATTTTAATCTCAATTTGGCAACTTAATCCTGCCAAGATTCTGCCTGTTAACGAGAGCCACCACATCGTTACAACTTCTGTTTTCGCTGCTCCTGTATTTGGTATTTTGTATCTGATTGTTTTTATTTTTATATAGTCAGGAACCTAGTTGCTGCTAGTGGGCTCGAGCATACCACACTATACGACACTATACTCAATAACTCCTTAAGATCTATTTCTAGTGGGCACTAAGCATCAACACTTGGTGTTACTGCATGCTAATTAGTCAATTTTCTTGACGCCGTCCCCTGTGGTCGGGCGGGGGTGGTTCTGCCCCCCCCCCCCCCCCCCCCCCCCCGTTGTCTGCTCGGTGGCGGTTGCGTCTTGGCCGCTACCTGGGCCCCCTGTGGGGTGCGGTGTTGGGGTGCTTCCCCTGGTGCCCGGGGCGGTGCCGTCCCGGCGCGGTCCGCTGCTCCGTGCCCGGCGGCGCGGTTCGGGGTGGGTGGGCCTCCGGTGTGCCCCGTGGTTCCCTCTCCCCTCCCCCTTCCTCCCCCCCGTCGCCTCTCCCTCCTCGCCTCCTCCCGCCCATCCTCCTCTGCCTCCCGGTCCCTTTTCCCTTGTCACCCTCCCTCCTCCTCTCCCCCCCCGCCTCCTGCCCTGCAGCCGCCCTTTCGCCTTCTTGTCGTCTTCTCCCCGCTTCCCCCGCCCCCCCCCCCTTCCCTGTCTGCCCTGCGGCCCCTCCCCCTCCCTCTCCCTGGGCCTGGGGCTCCCTCCCCGGCCCGGGCGTCGGGCTCCGGGGGCCGGGCGAGGGTTTGGGGCCTGCCCCACTCCGGTATAACTCCTGGCGCCCCGGGCGGGCTCCGGTGGCCGGTGGGCTGTCCGGTAGCCCTGCTGCGCTGGCTGTCCGCCCATTGTGGTGCCGGGTGGATGAGGTGGGGGGCGGCAGGGGGTGGGGGTGCTGGGGGGCGGGCGTGCCACCTACACCCGCCGGGTTGGGTGAGGCCCCGCTGGTCGCTCCTCTTACTCACTTCACTAGCTTGCACTATACACTTTGTAAATATACACATAGGGCACACAACACATTTCTTGGTGGGGTGGGGAAGGGTGGAAACACCGTCTTCACCCTTCAACTCCCCTCCAATTTTAATGCACCTCACGTCCAAGGGGAGGGGTGAGTTGGGGCGGGGAGCCATCAGAGGGGATGGACTGCAGTGCCTGGCAGCGCTGTGGTCCCCCCCATTTGTATCCCTGCCCCACCACTTTGTCCCTCCATTCCCTTTTTTAATGCACCACACATATACATATTCATTTTTTTGGGGGGGATACGGGTGTGTCGGAGTAGGGGAAATTTTTTCCCTCTGCTCCGACTCACCTGCTCCCAATTTTAATGCACCACACGCACACACTTGTATATACACTGGGTGGGGCCACATTCACGGTGTAAGGGTAGAGCTCGCCAGTCGGCGAGCTGGCGGACTCAGTAACAGGGTTAGGTGTCACTAATACTCTGGCGTGACGACCGGGGCCTCTCCCCACCGGGCTCGGTGTTCTGGTGTTCCGCCTTCTCCCCTGGTGCTTCCTCCTCTGCTTCCCCCCTCCCGCCGCTGTGCAAATCTCGCGCGGCTGGAGGTGGGGTGGGCACATCTTCCCTCTCTGCGCTGCTGCCCGGTGCCGGTTTCCGGGGGGGGGGGGTGGGGGGTTCTCGCGGGGGGCCGGGTTCGCGGGGGGGGGGTGGCGGCCGTCGGGGGGGGGCGGCTTGTTTGGGGGGGGGGTGGAGGTATGGGTGGGTGGGGGGTTGGGTGCTGGGGGTCGGGGTGTGTTCGGGGGTTTGGGGGTCGGGGGTGGTGGGGCCTGGGTCGTGGTGGATGGCGGGTTTGGGTGGGGTGCGGGGGGGTCGTGGGGGGATGGGGGCTGGGGACCGGTGGGGCGCTGTGGGGGCCCGCTGGGCCTCGTTCTGCGGCCTTGGGCTCGGGGGTGTGGGCCGGGGCTGGGGCGGGGGTGTTCCGGGTGTCTGGGTCGGCTCGCCGACCGGTGTCCGCTCGGGTGGCTTGGGGGGTGGCCTTGGTGCTGCCGCGGCCTGGGGATTCCGGGGGGGGGGGGGGGGGGGGGGTGCTCGCTTTGCTGGACCGCGGTTGACGGCTTCTTTCTTTGGTGGTGGTCCTTATGCATGCCAGATCCGTCGCACCAGCATCTACTGAAACTCAACAGAAGTACCCTCTCCCTCCCACAGCCCCTTGAATCAGTTGGTGCTGGTGTCTGTGGTTCTCACTTTGCTTTATCTATCCTTCCCTCCTTCCTCTCTTTAGTTTTTCCTCTGGTCACTTGAGATCTTAATTTATTAGAAGTATGAGGTTTCTGGGGTTGGCATAAGACTCCGGTTTTGTAACCACGCAGGAGGGGTCTTGTTGGTGCTGGACTTCACTTTGATGGATTGGATGTACTGGCTTCTATTGATCTCACTCTGCCTTATCGATCCTTCCCTCCTTCCTCTCTTTAGTTTTTCCTCTGGGCTCTTGAGATCTCGCTAAATTTGCTGGAATTTAGAGGCTTCCGGGGTTGGCGTAAGACTTTGATTTTGTAATCATGGGGAAGGCAGGAAGTGTTTGGTCGGTGCTGGATGTCACTTTGATTTACCTTTCTTTTCTCTTTATTTCTTTTTTTTTTCTGACCTTTTCTCTGGTCTCCTGACCATTTAAATCTCACGACTCTGGCAAGATTCTGAAGTACCTGGTTAAGGCGAAGGGTAATGGGATATTTATAAGGTTTTAGGTGAATGAATGAGTATAAATTTATACGTATTTGCACGCACGCACACGCACGCACGCAAACGCACGCAAACGCACACACGCAAACGCACGCACGCACGCAAACGCACGCAAACGCACGCACACATACACACAAAAAAAATAAAAAATAAAATAAAAAAAAAATAAATAAAAAAAGAGCAATGATGACAAGACGTTGAATCGGTAAGACTACCGAATGAACAATTCTGAGCTCTTCAAAAAAAAAAAAAAAAAAAAAAAAAAAAAAAAAAGCCACTTCTGAGTCACTTCCTGTCCATTTTATGCCATTTCCGGGTCACTTCCTATTGAAATCAGGTCACTTCCTGTTGAAATCGTGTAGCTTCCTGTTGATTTGAAGCCACTTCTGGGTCACTTTCTATTGATTTTAGGCCATTTCCGGGTCACTTCCTGTTGAAACAGGTCACTTCCTGTTGATTTTTGGCCATTTCTGGGTAACTTCCTGTTCAAATCAACAGGTCACTTCCTATTGAAATCAGGTCACTTCCGGGTCACTTCCTGTTGAAAACAAGTCAGTTCCTGTTGATTTCAGGTCACTTCCAGGTCATTCCTGTTGAAAACAAGCCACTTCCTGTTGAAATCGGGTTATTTCCTGTTGAAATCAGGTCACTTCCTGTTCAAGCCGGGGCATTTCCTGGCGAGAATCCCTGGTGTACCAAATCAATTGGCCAAGATGGCCGCCACCCCTAGTGAGACTCTTGGACGTAACTTAATCAATTGGCCAAGATGGCTGCCGCTGAGGGCAGGCGTAGGGTACAAAATAGGAAATTGTGATTAAGGCGTGAATTTTGGAACTAAAAAAGGAGAATTGGTGGACTACATTGAAGTTGGAATGTGGTGAATTGGATGAAGAATGTGGAAGTAAATGTGAAATGTAGAATGTAGGGAGAGGTAGAGTACAAAATGGGGAATTGTGGTAAGGCGTTAATTTTGGAAGTGAAAAAGAAGAGCTCATGGCGTGAATTGGTGGAATATATTGAAGTTGGAACAAAGTGAATCGGATGAAAAATGTGGAAGTAAATGTGAAATGTAGAATCTCTCATTATGAATACATTGGAAAAAATGTGTACGAAATCGGGAATTGCGAGTAAGGCGTGAATTTTGGAACAGGAAAAGAGCTCGTGGTATGAATTTAAGGAATATATTGACGTTGGAATGAAGTAAATTGGATGAAAAATGTGGAAGGAAATTTTGAATCTTCCATTAAGAATGCATGAGGAAAAATTGGGTACAAAATAGTGAATTGTGGGTAAGGCGTGAATATTTGGAATATGTTTAAATTGGAAAGATGAGAATGGGATGAATCATGTGGAAGTAGGGGTCTTCCAGCCTAACTATGGTTACAAATAGGTGTTTTAATTTTACTATGTAAAAGTTGAAATGTATGCGGATGGACAATATCAACTCAACTCAATTTAGTCGACTTCAATCAATAGAGAGATTAAAATAGTTTTAGATTTGACCTTATATCGGCTGTCAGATTTTTAACAAGGCCAATACTTTTTTTCCTTTTGCTTTTTGTTTTTTGGGATGGGCCAATCCGAGTATGCGGTGGCCCCAAGTCGAGGTGCACTGTAGGAACAATAATGCACATCATCTCACGCTTGAAATTTGACTTGACCAACCCAAATGTGTGTTTGTCTTCTTGTGTCCTGCAGACGTCACTGAGAAATATCTTCGTCCTGACCAAGAGGACATGAAGCCTCGGAATGTTAAAGAGGAGGAAGAACATCCTTACATCGAAGAGGAAGAAAAGCCCGTTCGTGTCAAAGAGGAGGAGGTTGAGAATGACGTCACCAAGTCACCAATGACCTTCGCCCCTTTAAAGAGTGAAGATGAAGTCAAGGGTGAGAGTGAGGAGGGCAGAGGGGCGGAGCCTCCAAACAGGATCTTAAATCCTCAAAACATGATTCCACAAAGTGATGCAGACCACTGGGGACCATCAAAAATAAAAAGTGATGACATAAGGTCCCTTTCTTCTCATGATGATGATGATAATGATGATAATCTGCATGGTAATGATGAACATGCTGCTGATGATAGGTCGTGTCACACTGACGACAAATCCTGCGAATGTTCTCACTGTGGGAAAACATTGAGTACAAAAGGACGTTTGAAAATTCACTTGAGAAGACACACTGGGGAAAAACCTTTTTCTTGTTTAGATTGTGGCAAAAGTTTCTCTTTGAAGTCAAATTTAACAAAACATTCAAGAACACACACTGGGGAAAAACTTTTTTCTTGTTTAGATTGTGGCAAAAGCTTCTCTTTGAAGTCAAATTTAACAAAACATTCAAGAACACACACTGGGGAAAAACTTTTTGCTTGTACCCACTGTGGCAAAAGCTTCTCTCAGAAGTCACATTTAACCAGACATACAAGAAGACACGCTGGGGAAAAACCTTTTTCTTGTTTAGATTGTGGCAAAAGCTTCTCTTCGAAGTCAAATTTAACAACACATAAAAGAATCCATAGTGGCGAGAAACCTTTTTCTTGCTCCCATTGTGGTAAAAGCTTCTCTTCAAAGTCACATTTAACCAGACATATAAGAAGCCACACTGGCGAGAAACCTTTTTCTTGCTCAGACTGTGGCAAAAGCTTCTTTCGGAAGTCAGCTTTAACAACACATACAAGAAGACACACTGGGGAAAAACCTTTTTCTTTTTTAGATTGTGGCAAAAGCTTCTTTGACAAGTCAGATTTAACAACACATACAAGAAGACACACTGGGGAAAAACCTTTTTCTTGTTTAGATTGTGGCAAAAGCTTCTCTCAGAAGTCAGCTTTAACAACACATACAAGAAGACACACTGGGGAAAAACCTTTTTCTTGCTCAGACTGTGGCAAAAGCTTCTCTCGGAAGTCAGATTTAACAACACATACAAGAAGACACACTGGGGAAAAACCTTTTTCTTGTTTAGATTGTGGCAAAAGCTTCTCTCAGAAGTCAGCTTTAACAACACATACAAGAAGACACACTGGGGAAAAACCTTTTTCTTGTTTAGATTGTGGCAAAAGTTTCTCTGACAAGTCAGATTTAACAACACAAACAAGAAGACACACTGGGGAAAAACCTTTTTCTTGTTTAGATTGTGGCAAAAGCTTCTCTCGGAAGTCAGCTTTAACAACACATACAAGAAGACACACTGGGGAAAAACCTTTTTCTTGCTCAGATTGTGGCAAAAGCTTCTCTGACAAGTCAGTTTTAACAGCACATACAAGAATCCATAGTGGAGAGAAACCTTTTTCTTGCTCAGCCTGTGGCAAAAGCTTCCCTGCCAAGCCTGAATTAAGAAGCCACATAAGAACACACACACGGGACAGAAACCATATTCATGCACAAAATGTGTGAAAAGCTTCGCTTCCACCAATTCTTTAACAGCACATGCAAAAACACACACTGGAGAGAAACCATATTCCTGCTCAGATTGTGGAAAAAGCTTCTCTTCCATGTCAAATTTAAGAAAGCACACAAGAATACATGGTGGGAAGTAGGGGTGTGAATTGCCTCGTACCTGCCGATTCGATTCGTATCACGATTCATAGGTCACAATTCGATTCGATACCGATTAATCCCGATACGGTTTTGTTTGTCAATTGCTGCGATTTTTTTTTTTAACTCAAATTTAGAAAATACTAATCAGTAATCTTGTACACTGTAAGATTTGTATGAAAATGTATTATTTATAGGCGGCACGGTGAGCGAGTGGTTAGCAGGTCCGCCTCCCAGTGCTGAGGACTCAGGTTCGAGTCCGGGCTCCGGCCTTGCTTTGTGGAGTTTGCATGTTCTCCCCGTGCTCGCGTGGGTCTTCTCCGGGTACTCCGGTCTCCTCCCACTTTCCAAAGACATGCATGGCAGGTTAATTGGACGTTCCGAGTTGTCCCTAGGTGTGCTTGTGAGTGTGGATGGTTGTTCGTCTCTGTGTGCCCTGCGATTGGCTGGCAACCAGTCCAGGGTGTCCCCCGCCTTCTGCCCAGAGCGAGCTGAGATAGGCGCCAGAACCCCCCGCGACCCTTGTGAGGAATAAGCGGTCAAGAAAATGGATGGATGTATTATTTATCTGAAACTTCAACCTTATAACTCTGAGCCACATAGTAAACATTTTTTCCATGTTTAAGTTGTGAACTCTAACTATAAGACGTTTTGTTGAATATTTTCCCATCAAAAATTGATATTTAAAAATCAATTCTGCCACCTATTGAATCGATTCGAGAATTGCGTCCTGTAATATTGCGATATATTGCCGAATCGATTTTTTTAACACCCCTAGTGGGAAGGAACCATTCAGTTGCAGTGTTTGTCCTAAAAGATTCTCTTGTAAAAAGCTTGCTGAGAGACACGAGTGTGCTGGTGAGAATGGCAGCCATCTTTGAAGCTTCAAAAAATGAAGGGAAGTGAGACTGGTGTGCTGTAAAAGTGTCAATGCATCTTAAGTGTAAATGTAATGCTTTCAAAACTACTCAACCTGTAAATATTAAATGTTTGCTGTTAATGTGTTTAAATGTCAATGTATGGTTTTTTTGTACGTAATTTAGGAAGTTATTTTTGTTTGCTTCTGAATGTTGTTAATGGTTGTTTGTTGATGTTGTGTATTTGCTTGTGTGAAACACATTGAGTTGCTTTGTGTATGAAATAGAAATAAAGCCACCTTGCAATTTTCCCCAAATAAGCGTCGACAATACGTTCAGACACACAAAGCCATCTGCGATTAAAAATTTTTGTTGAACAGTGTTATCACTGAAATGATTGACGCAAATGTCCTACTCTTTGTTGCTAACTCAACCACCACAGCTCCGTGCTAGCTAACACGCCATATGCTAGTGCATTTTGCACATTTTATCTTTCTATGTAACAATTTGGACATGATTAGCATACAATATTCAGATGACATCAGAACAAAATTGTGTCCATACCTGGTTTTGATTCTTTCATTTTGCATGGAATAATATCATTTCTGTTCATGTGGCACTTTTGCCTCTGCAGGCAGATTGTTCTTGTCGTCAAACAACCTTTCATCACATTTTGAAATCAAAATACAAATCAAATGGAGTAGATGCCACCTGGACTTCCGGGCTTCACACACCAGCTCCGTTTCCGGCCACTGCTGCGACTCACAGGCGGCGTTCCGACAAAAATGATCACATTAAGAGAAGCGACAGTACAATGCAATTGCATTTGTACTTCTGAGTGTGGCGCTGATGAGATGATGCTCCCCCTGGTGGGAAGTGTGTGGCAATACCTTACATCCCTAGCCAATCAGCATTAGTGCCCTCCCTACAAATAAGGAGTCAGTTGGTACCTGCCCTCAACTTACTCCTTGGCTCTGAGGTCCGCCTCCTTGACTTCAATGGCTTGTCATCATCAGTCATCACGAACATTTTACCTTCATTGGAAGGTAAGTGTTGCGTCAAAACTTTGCTGAAGGAAAGTGTGAGAGCAACAGATGACAAAAACTGGCCAAAAGTCTTTTGTATTACTTGCAGTACAAATAAATATTGTACATATCAATAATATATCATCAGATACTGTACCAAACATTTACTACTAACTAAGACCAGTAATTAAACTCATAACATTTGGTGGTTTAAATCTCATCCCAGATAAACTTTCAGTTTACCTCAAAATGCCTGATCAACTTTCATGGCGAATTTTTAAACTGCACATCCACTTCAATAAACTGGTGCCATTTAAAACTTTATACAATTATATCGGGAACAAAACGTTGAAAAAGGGAATGAAACTTTCGAACTGCAGCAAGCAAAAAAAAAAAAATGGCGGCATCTGTCGATGCCTTGATGACAATGCTTGCTTTGAAGCCTCCGCCCAGTTTCCAGCAGCCAATCATAAGGCAGCGGGGGCGTGTCCTGCCTGACTTAACTTCCGCCGCACTTCCGCAGGTCTTCTGTACTGTGTGTGCTGTCGGCTATCCAGCTCAGTGCTCTCAGTCTAGTTAGCTTAGCTTAGCTTAGTTTAGCTTAGTTTATCTCGCTAGCCGCTATCAAAGAGAAGCACATAACACGTGGTCAGGAAGAGACCAAGTGTGACTTTGTTGGCATTATTGTGCCAAAATGTCGGCCAGAAGGACACCAAAGGACGAGGAGGAACATTTTGGAGTCAAAGAAGAGAACGAGCAACATTTTCAACCGCTGGACGATGTTTGCGAGCAGCCTCGAATTGTGCTACACGCAGCAGGTTTGTACACTTGTTATTACTCTCCCTTTCTGAAGCACAACTATAAATACTATAAAGCGTGAAGAAATTTCAGCGCTGTTCAATTCAACTTTATTCCGGACAGGGGACGGTTATCCAGTCATCAGACAGTCATACCAATGTCTGTAACAGACGTGTGCGATTTGAAGAACACTTTAAGGTCCAGGATATTATTGTATTAAAACGGTGTTTCCCCACATGCATTTTTTTACAATATTACCACATTAATCTTTTTGTCATGATTACTGCATTATTACATTCAACTGCTGTTGCAACCACTGTTAATTTTGACAAGAAATTTCAATTTAGTTTGTCTTTTGACCAAAATGTATCAAAGTTGTAGTCATAATTTAGTCCTCTGATTGTATTTTAGTATTAATCCAATTTTAGTATTGACATTTTAGTCACCATACATATCAACGTTTATGCAGAAAATTATAGCACACCTATTTGGAACTGTAGTTTAACACGCAAGACACATTTCACACAATGGTGTCTTTATTGTTTCAATGAAACGTGTTTAACTGACAATAATATGACTTAGTTTTCACCTGAATAAAAAAAAAGTGCATAATTAAATTGGTTGAGATTAATCTTACAGCTGCGCAATGAATGTAACCATGTTTGAACATTGAACAAAGTGCAGTGAACACTGAACAGTTTCTGAGTGGTTCTTTTCTCCAACTCGCGTTTAATTCATTCTGATTGGATTGTGTGAATTTTCGTCACTCTGTTGTTTTCGTTTTCGTTTTAGCCATTGACAAAATTGTCAGTCGATTTTAGTTGTAGTTATCGTCTCAATGAATGGCTTCTATTTTAGTTTCCGTTTAATTTTTGTCTGAAAAAAACAAGTTTGTCACAAAAATCATGACATTTTTTTGTTTACGAAATTATCGCTAGTTGCCACTGTAACATTCATGAACTCAACTTTATTTATAAAGCGTCTTAAAAACAGGCATTGCTGTATACAAAGTGCTGTACATGAAATATAAATCGGTTGTGCAGTCAAGAATAAGCTAACAAAACAAGAACAAAGCAAACATTTCGAAGTGTGTATACAAGTTTTTGTGTTTTTTTTTACAAGTAAATACATTTTACATCAGTAAATTAATAATAGACCTGGTCAAAATAGTCCGTGTGCCGCGTCATCCTGTGCTGCCAGCATGTGAGCAGTGCTAATTTCGTCAACGAATAATTTTCAGCATGAAATTTTTCTTTCAGATCGAAATTAAACAAAAACTAAAATAGAAGCCACATGATAACTAGAACTAAAATTGACTTACAATTTAATCAATGACTAAAAGGAAAATGAAAACAACACAGTGACGAAAATTCACACAATCCAATCAGAAGGAATGAAACGCGGGTTGGAGAAAAGAACCACTCAAAGTGTTCACTGTTCACTGCACTTTATTTAATTAATTTAATTATTTATTTCATTGTGCAACTGTAAGATTAATCTCAAGCAATTATGTACTTTTTTTTTAATTTAGGTGAAAACTAAGTTATATTATTGTCAGTTCAGTATGTTTCATTTAAACAATAAAGACACTGTTGTATTAAATACGTCTTGTATGTTAAACTACAATTACAAATACATGCCACCCCAACCACCCCTACTTTGTACACAGATGTTTGGTAAAGCGATTTTCCCCCTGTGCTATTTTGATCAACAAATTGGCTGCAACAATGTAACAAGGGGGAAATATTGAACATTTCATCTCGTCACTGGACACGTGGTGAAGGAGCGCACACCCTCGAGATGAATGGATTCTAAAAAAAAATAAAATAAAATAAATTCGATTGTGACAGTACTATCAACTCACACTTGAAATTTGACTTGACCAAACCAAATGTGTGTTTTGTCTTCTTGTGTCCTGCAGACGTCGCTGAGAAATATCTTCGTCCTGACCAAGAGGACATGAAGCCTCCGAATGTTAAAAAGGAGGAAGAACATCCATACATCGAAGAGGAGGAAAAGCCCGTTCGTGTCAAAGAGGAGGAGGTTGAGGACGACGTCACCAAGTCGCCACTGACCTTCGTCCCTTTAAAGAGTGAAGATGAAGACGAGGATGGGGAGGCGGAGCTTCCAAGCAGCAGCTCAACTCAACACATGACGACAGAAGGTGATGCAGACCCCTGGCGACCACCACAAGCACAAACTCATCATGACATCAGGGCTAGAGATAGACCGATATGTTTTTTCAGGACCGATACCGATGGAGATTATTAGTAGTCAAGGAGGCCACTAACCGACATTTGAAGTCGATATTCATTGACAGTAAAGGAGGGAGGTGTTTGGCGTCAATTTTTTCTAAAATACAAAAGCCAATCTTGCATCTGTTGTGTCATCTAAAAAAGTGACATATTGCTCAAGTTTTCGAAAGTAAATATTTTTCCCCCAAATTTAAAAACGCCTGCAATATTAAACGTTGACATTTCTGGTCACAAAAATAAATGGTTCAGAAGATTCCAAGGGTCAGTAGCATCTCTTATAAAGTTAACTGAAAATTTCAAGAAATAGCTCCCACAAAGGTTTCCCTCAGAAGTCAACGTTTGCAATAAACAAAAGAACACAAACTGGTGAAAAACCTTAGATCATCCTTTGATCCATAGATCAAAGTGCTCCATGTGCAGTGTTGTCGCCAAACTTTTTTTTTTTTTTTGGATTGGCCAATCCGAGTGTGTGGTGGGCCCAAGTCGAGGTGCCACTGTAGAAACGATAATACACATCAACTCACGCTTGACCAACCTAAATTTGGGTTTGTCTCTTTGTGTCCTGCAGACATTGGTGAAAAATATCTTCGTCCTGACGAACAGGAACTGAAGTCTCATGTGAAAGAGGAGGAGGAGGAAGAGCATCCTTATTTTAAAGAAGAAAAAAAGCCCCTTTGCGTCAAAAAAGAGGAGGTTGAGGATAACGTCACCAAGTCACCAATGACCTTCGCCCCTTTAAAGAGTGAAGATGAAGTCAAGGGTGAGAGTGAGGAGGGCAGAGGGGCGGAGCTTCCAAACAGCATCTCAACTCCTCAAAACATGACTCCAGAAAGTGATGCATACCATTGGGGATCATCACGAACAAAAAGTGATGACACAAGGTCCCTTTCTTCTTATGATGATGATAATTATGATGATGATTTTGATTATGACGATGATGATGATGATGATGATGATGATGATGATGATCTGGATGGTAATGGTGAACACCCTGATGGTGAGAGGTCGTGTCACACTGACAACAAATCCTGGGAATGTTCTCACTGTGGGAAAACAATGAGTTCAAAAGGAAGTTTGAACATTCACTTGAGAAGACACACTGGAGAAAACACTTTTGTTTGTACACACTGTGGCAAAAGGTTTTCTCGGCAGTCAGATTTAAAAACACACACAAGAACGCACAGTGGGGAAAAACCCTTTGCTTGTACATACTGTGGAAAAAGGTTTTCTCAGCAGTCAATTTTAACAAGACATACAAGAACGCACACTGGGGAAAAACCTTTTGCTTGTACAAACTGTGCCAAAAGGTTCACGCAGAAGTCACATTTAACAGCACATGCAAGAAGACACACTGGCCAGAAACCTTTTTCTTGCTCATGTGGAAAAAGTTTCCTTTACAAAGGATATTTAAAAAGACACATAAGAAGCCACACGGAAGAGAAACCGTATTCCTGCTCAGATTGTGGAAGAAGTTTCTCTTACATGTCAAATTTACGAAAACACACAAGAACACATGAGCTGCTTTGCCACCAGCAAGACCAGGAACTTTGAGTTTTGGGGAAAGGGAGTTCTTGGTTGTAAAAGTTCAGCTGGGAAGTTAGAATTGTGTTTCCACGCCGTCTTTGAGTTCTCGGTAATTAATTCAAATGAGTTTGATTGAGCCCAGCTGATGTAAAAACAACGCCCCCAAATTTGACCAATCAGCCGTGGACATTGCAGCCCGCCCCCTTAAAGTTCCTGCCTGGCTCAGCAAGACTCTGCTGCCGAGAGAGTACTTGGATGCCACCTGGGGAATTGAATTACCCTGCAAAATTGTTGATGGTGGAAAAACACCCAAACTGAATTTTACCAAGGTCAACTGAAAAGTTCTCCAAAAGTTCCGGCGGTGGAAAAACTCGTATAGTGAGAACTGAGAAGGAACCATTCAGTTGCAGTGTTTGTGCTCAAAGATTCTCTCGTGAAAATCTTGCTGAGAGACACGAGTGTGCCGGTGACAATAGCAGCCATCTTTGAAGCTTAAAAAAAATGAAGGGAAGTGAGTCTGGTGTGCTGTAAAAGTGTCAATGATTTTGAATTAAAAAAAACGAGTGTAGGAAATATTTAATCCCTCCCTGATTTTGAGACTTTTCATACTAAGTGTCATATTTTGGTTTTGTGGGGGGTGGGATTTTGTTTCTTTTGGTGTTTTTGGTTGTTTGTCATGTGTTCCTTGTCTCTTCCCTTGTCCCGTTATGTCAAACCACGTCCACCTGAGTGTGTCTTCCCTTCCCAGTGTATCCACCAATCAGCTTCCCTTGCCACTTGTGTCTTGCCCAGCTGTGTCTAGTCATTGTCAATTAGCCTGTGTGTATTTAGTCACCTGTTTTCCGTTCGGTTCTTGGGGGAGTCATTGTGCCTGTTCATGTTCATGTCCATGTCCCTGTTTTCCATGCCATGCCATGCCATGCCATGCCATGCCATGCCATGCCATGCCATGCCATGCCATGCCATGCGTTTGTTTTTTATCTTGTTGATTTTTTCCATAGTCCCTTGTTTACATTTTTAGTTAATTAAATCCCCTTTTTTACTTGCATCCCTGCCTTGCCCTGTTTTTGTTGCCCCCTGCATTTGGGTCCTGCCTCCAACACCCCCACACCTTGACACTAAGTATGTGTGTATGTTTGTGTATATTTACACGCACCCACCTCTGGAGATGGGGAGCGCCGGGCATAGCCCGAAGAGGCTCCATTGTTGAGGCGGCCAATCGGAGCTGCGGCCGAAAGGTGGTCGGTGCCTGTCGCGGCGACAATCCTCGAACCACCAGTGGTCAGGGATGCTGTCAAGCTGAAGAAGGAGTCCTATCGGGCCTTTTTGGCCTGTGGTACTGCGGAGGCAGCTGTCAGTTACCGGCTGGCCAAGCGGAACGCGCCTTCGGCGGTCGCTGAGGCAAAATCTCGGACATGGGAGGAGTTCGTTTGAGGTCATGGAAAATGACTTCCGGACGGCTTCGAGGAAATTCTGGTCCACCATCCGGCGTCTCAGGAGAGGAAAGCAGTTCACCATTAACACTGTATAATGGAGATGGTGTGCTGCTGACTTCGACTCGGGACGTCGTGAGTCGGTGGGGGGAATACTTCGAAGATCTCAATTGCACCAACACGTCTTCCTTTGAGGAAGCAGTCTGGCGAATCTGAGGTGGGCTCTCCTATCTCTGGGGTCAAAGTCACTGAGGTGGTTGGAAATCTCCTCGGTGGCAGGGCCCTGAGGGTGGATGAGATCCACCCGTAGTTCCTAAAGACTCTGGATGTTGTGGAGCTGTCGTGGTTGACCCGCCTCTAACGCGCCTTGGTAAATAATTTGCAACGCAATTGCAATTGCTCAAGATTTTTTTTTTTCGTATCAGAATTTGCATTTCTGCATGTTTTAGTTTTGTTTTAAGGTATTCACAAAGGCAAAGGGCAAAGTTAAAATGTTAATTTACAATGATTCGCCCAGCTCCGCAAACGGAGATGGGTGAATTTGTCGGCTGCGTGACGTCACTCATGCGGATTTTGACAGCACGCACGTATTATTATTATTTTTCACTCACTCACTCACTCACTCACTCACTCACTCAAAAAAGCTTACATGTGTGAATGAGTGCGTAAAAAAACAAAACGTGCGTGCTTTCAAATTGCCGCACGAGTGACGTCACACAGCCGACAATTTCGCCCGGCCCCGTTTGCGACACAAGCCCCCCCCCCCCCCCCCCCCCCCTCCCGCTCTGCGATTGGCTGCAGGGGTGTAAACACTGTCTTTCCACAGAAACGTCCCGCTGTTTACAAACCAAACACAAAATTACAAAATACAGGATGGGGCGGTGGGGGTTTATAGGACAAAATCCCCCCAGAAATTAAGAGAAGCCAGATCTGTAAATTGACAAGTAGTTTGTTTGTTGAAATCCTGCATTTAAAAAGTGCATTTTCCTGAGTGAAACCGGCAGACTGGGACTTTAAACTCATCACATTTGGTGGTTAAATCTTATCCCTCATAATAAACATTCAGTTTACCTCAACATGCTTGTTCAACTTTGATGGCGAATTTTTAAACTGCACATTCACCACAAAAAAATTGAACTCTTTTCACTAAGTCAAATTTAAACTTTACAATTATATCGCGATCAAAACACTGAAAAAGGGAATGAGGCTTTCGATTCCAACTGCAGCAAAAATGGCGACATCTGCCGATGACTTGATGACAATGCTTGCTCTGAAGCCCCCGGACAATTTCCAACAGCCAATCGTAACGCAGCGGGGGCGTGTCCTGCCTGACTTCCGCCGCACGTCTCCATTCGTTTCTTCACGTGCTCACTGCACTGGCCGGCGGCCACATCGCGTTTCATCAGACGTCCTCTGCTAATTCATTCTTTCTTATTTGGTGTTGGACTGAACACACAGGACTCCCGTCACCATTTTGAAGGTCTGCGACACCATTTATTAAATGTCGGCGTGTGTTTAAACTCGTCTCGGTGCGCGTTGATGTTTCTCGGCCAAGTTAGCTTAGCTTAGCTCGCTAGCCGCTAACAAAGAGAAGCACATAACACGTGGTCAGGAAGAGACCAAGTGTGACTTTGTTGGCATTATTGTGCCAAAATGTCGGCGAGAACGACACCAAAGTACGAGGAGGACCTCTTTGGAGTAAAAGAAGAGGACGAGCAACATTTTCAACCGCTGGACGACGTTTGCGAGGAGCCTCGAATTGTGCTACACAAAACAGGTTTGTACACTTCTTATTACTCTCCCATGCTTAGCACTACTATATAGCGTTAAAAAAAATCACTGCAGTCCTCATTATTGTACATAGTAAGTAAATTCAACTGTTATTTTAAAGAGTGAAATAAATTGATTTGATTGGTTGATTCCGGACAGGGGCCGATTATACAGTCATGAGACAGTCATACCAATGTCTTTGACAAGATGTATGTGAGTTGAAGAACTCTTTGGTCCACGATGCTGTTGTATTAAAACGGTGGTATAATACTACAAAAAAATTTTTTTTTTTACAAAACAGTCACAATTTTGTCCATGATTACTGCATTATTATATTCAACTGCTGTTGCAACCAGTGTTAATTTTGACAAGAAATTTTAATTTAGTTAGTCTTTTGACTAAAATTAACAAGTTTCAGTCATAATTTAGTCTTCTGATTGTATTTTAGTTTTGATCCAATTTTAGTCGACTAAATTCACAGTTTAGTCTATTTTCCTTCAGCATACGTTTAAACTTTTATACAGAAAATTATAGCACACCTATTTGTGACTTTAGTTTAACACGCAAGACACATTTCATACAATGGTGTCTTTATTGTTTCAATGAATCATGTTCAACTGACAATATTGTAACTTTTCACCTGAATAAGAAAAAGTGCATAATTAAATTGCTTGAGATTAATCTTACAGCTGCACAATTTATGTTTATGTACAACACTTTGTATACAGCAATGCCTGTTCTCAGAGCGCTTTATAAATAAAGTTGAGTTGAGTTAAAGTGCAGTGAACGCAACATTTTCTGAGTGGTTCTTTTCTCATTCATTCCGATTGGATTGTGTGAATTTTCACGACTGTGTTGTTTTCATTTTCATTTTAGTCATTGACGGAATTGTCAGTCAATTTTAATCATAGTTATTGTCTGAATGAATGGCTTCTATTTTAGTTTTCATTTAATTTTCGTCAGGAAAAACAATTAGTCACGAAAATGATGATGTCAATTTTTCGGCGACAAAAATATCACTGGTTGCAACTGCAGCATTCACGAAGACGGGAGTCAATGACAATCGATTCCGTTTTGCAAATCAGTGCCGAGTTCATATGGGCATATATGCGAACTGCGCACAAGACGACACGTGAAAATGGAATGAAGCGGTTGCGCTTAATTAAGGTCAATTAATGAGTGAATTAATTAATGGAGGAAAGATTGAGGACTGGAGTAAGGCTCACTTCCTGTTGAAATTGGACTACTTCCTATTGATAGGTCACCTCTTGTTGAAATCGGGCCACTTCCTGTTGAAATCGGGCCACTTCCTATTGGTAGGTCACTTCCTGTTGAAATCGGGCCACTTCCTGTTGTTTCTAAGTCACTTCCAGGTCACTTCCTATTGAAATCAGGTCACTTCCGGGTCACTTCCTGTTGAAAACAAGTCAGTTCCTGTTGATTTCAGGTCACTTCCTATTGAAAGCAGGTCACTTTCTGTTGAAATTGTGTCACTTCCTGTTGATTTAAAGCCACTTCTGAGTCACTTCCTGTTCATTTTATGCCATTTCCAGGTCACTTCCTATTGAAATCAGGTCACTTCCTGTTGAAATCGTGTTGCTTCCTGTTGATTTGATGCCACTTCTGGGTTACTTTCTGTTGATTTTAGGCCATTTCCAGGTCACTTCCTGTTGAAATCATGTCACCTCCTGTTGATTTTTAGCCATTTCTGGGTCACTTCCTGTTCAAATGAACAGGTCACTTCCTATTGAAATCAGGTCACTTCCGGGTCACTTCCTGTTGAAAACAAGTCAGTTCCTGTTGATTTCAGGTCACTTCCTTTTGAAATCAGGTCACTTCCTGTTGAAATCGTGTTGCTTCCTGTTGATTTGATGCCACTTCTGGGTCACTTCCTGTTCAAATCAACAGGTCACTTCCTATTGAAATCAGGTCACTTCTGGGTCACTTCCTGTTGAAAACAAGTCAGTTCCTGTTGATTTCAGGTCACTTCCGGGTCATTCCTGTTGAAAACAAGCCACTTCCTGTTGAAATCGGGTTATTTCCTGTTGAAATCAGGTCACTTCCTATTCAAGCCGGGGCATTTCCCGGCGAGAATCCCTGGTGTACCAAATCAATTGGCCAAGATGGCCGCCACCCCTAGTGAGACTCTTGGACGTAACTTAATCATTTGGCCAAGATGGCTGCCGCTGAGGGCAGGCGTAGGGTACAAAATAGGAAATTGTGATTAAGGCGTGAATTTTGGAACTAAAAAAGGAGAATTGGTGGACTACATTGAAGTTGGAATGTAGTGAATTGGATGAAGAATGTGGAAGTAAATGTGAAATGTAGAATGTAGGGAGAGGTAGGGTACAAAATGGGGAATTGTCTTAAGGCGTTAATTTTGGAAGTGAAAAAGAAGAGCTCATGGCGTGAATTGGTGGAATATATTGAAGTTGGAACAAAGTGAATCGGATGAAAATTGTGGAAGTAAATGTGAAATGTAGAATCTCCCATTATGAATACATTGGAAAAAACGTGTACGAAATCGGGAATTGCGAGTAAGGCGTGAATTTTGGAACAGGAAAAGAGCTCGTGGTATGAATTTTAGGAATATATTGACGTTGGAATGAAGTAAATTGGATGAAAAATGTGGAAGGAAATTTTGAATCTTCCATGAAGAATGCATGAGGAAAAATTGGGTACAAAATGGGGAATTGTGGGTAAGGCGTTAATATTTGGAATATGTTTAAATTGAAAGATGAGAATGGGATGAATCATGTGGAAGTAGGGGTCTTCCAGCCTAACTATGGTTACAAATAGGTGTTTTAATTTTCTATGTAAAAGTTGAAATGTATGCGGATGGACAATATCAACTCAACTCAATTTAGTCGACTTCAATCAATAGAGATTAAAATGGTGACCTTATATCGGCTGTCAGATTTTTAACAAGGCCAATACTTTTTTTCCTTTTTCTTTTTGTTTTTTTGGATGGGCTAATCCGAGTATGCGGTGGCCCCAAGTCGAGGTGCACTGTAGAAACAATAATGCACATCATGTCACGCTTGAAATTTGACTTGACCAACCCAAATGTGTGTTTGTCTTCTTGTGTCCTGCAGACGTCGCTGAGAAATATCTTCGTCCTGACCAAGAGGACATGAAGCCTCCGAATGTTAAAGAGGAGGAAGAACATCCTTACATCGAAGAGGAAGAAAAGCCCGTTCGTGTCAAAGAGGAGGAGGTTGAGGATGACGTCACCAAGTCACCAATGACCGTCGCCCCTTTAAAGAGTGAAGATGAAGTCAAGGGTGAGAGTGAGGAGGGCACAGGGGCGGAGCCTCCAAACAGCATCTCAACTCCTCAAAACATGATTCCAGAAAGTGATGCAGACCACTGGGGATCATCAAAAGCAAAAAGTGATGACATAAGGTCCCTTTCTTCTCATGATGATGATGATAATGATGATAATCTGCATGGTAATGATGAACATGCTGCTGATGATAGGTCGTGTCACACTGACGACAAATCTTGGGAGTGTTCTCACTGTGGGAAAACATTGAGTTCAAAAAGAAGTTTGAAAATTCACTTGAGAAGACACACTGGGGAAAAACCTTTTTCTTGTTTAGATTGTGGCAAAAGCTTCTCTTGGAAATCAGATTTCACAATACATACAAGAAGACACACTGGGGAAAAACCTTTTTCTTGTTTAGATTGTGGCAAAAGCTTCTCTCAGAAGTCAGCTTTAACAACACATACAAGAAGACACACTGGGGAAAAACCTTTTTCTTGTTTAGATTGTGGCAAAAGCTTCTCTCAGAAGTCAGCTTTAACAACACATACAAGAAGACACACTGGGGAAAAACCTTTTTCTTGCTCAGATTGTGGCAAAAGCTTCTCTCGGAAGTCAGATTTAACAACACATACGAGAAGACACACTGGGGAAAAACCTTTTTCTTGTTTAGATTGTGGCAGAAGCTTCTCTTTGAAGTCAAATTTAACAAAACATTCAAGAACACACACTGGGGAAAAACCTTTTTCTTGCTCAGATTGTGGCAAAAGCTTCTCTTCGAAGTCAGCTTTAACAACACATACAAGAAGACACACTGGGGAAAAACTTTTTGCTTGTACCCACTGTGGCAAAAGCTTCTCTCAGAAGTCAAATTTAACAACACATACAAGAACACACACTGGGGAAAAACCTTTTTCTTGCTCAGATTGTGGCAAAAGCTTCTCTTCGAAGTCAGCTTTAACAACACATACAAGAAGACACACTGGGGAAAAACTTTTTGCTTGTACCCACTGTGGCAAAAGCTTCTCTCAGAAGTCAAATTTAACAAAACATTCAAGAACACACACTGGGGAAAAACCTTTTTCTTGCTCAGATTGTGGCAAAAGCTTCTCTTCGAAGTCAGCTTTAACAACACATACAAGAAGACACACTGGGGAAAAACTTTTTGCTTGTACCCACTGTGGCAAAAGCTTCTCTCAGAAGTCAAATTTAACAACACATACAAGAACACTCACTGGGGAAAAACCTTTTTCTTGCACAGATTGTGGCAAAAGCTTCTCTGACAAGTCAGCTTTAAAAATACATACAAGAATCCATAGTGGCGAGAAACCTTTTTCTTGCTCAGCCTCTGGCAAAAGCTTCCCTGCCAAACCTAAATTAAGAAGCCACATAAGAACACACACCGGACAGAAACCATATTCATGCACAAAATGTGCGAAAAGCTTTGCTTACACCCATTCTTTAACAGCGCATGCAAAAACACACACTGGAGAGAAACCGTATTCCTGCTCAGATTGTGGAAAAAGCTTCTCTTCCATGACAAATTTAAGAAAGCACACAAGAACACATGGTGGGAAGGAACCATTCAGTTGCAGTGTTTGTCCTAAAAGATTCTCTTGTAAAAAACTTGCTGAGAGACACGAGTGTGCTGGTGAGAATGGCAGCCATCTTTGAAGCTTCAAAAAAGGAAGGGAAGTGAGTTTGGTGTGCTGTAAAAGTGTCAATGCATCTTAAGTGTAAATGTAATGCTTTCAAAACTACTCAACCTGTAAATATTAAATGTTTGCTGTTAATGTGTTTAAATGTCAATGTATGTTTTTTTTGTACGTAATTTAGGAAGTTATTTTTGTTTGCTTCTGAATGTTGTTAATGGTTGTTTGTTGATGTTTGTAGGTGTTGTGTATTTGCTTGTGTAAAGCACATTGAGTTGCCTTGTGTATGAAATAGAAATAAAGCCACCTTGCAATTTTCCCCAAATAAGCGTCGAGAATACGTTCAGACACACAAAGCCATCTGCGATTAAAAATTTTTGTTGAACAGTGTTATCACTGAAATGATTGACGCAAATGTCCTACTCTTTGTTGCTAACTCAACCACCACAGCTCCGTGCTAGCTAACACGCCATATGGTAGTGCATTTTGCACATTTTATCTTTCTATGTAACAATTTTGACATTATTAGCATCCAATATTCAGATGACATGAGAACAAAATTGTGTCCATACCTGGTTTTGATTCTTTCATTTTGCATGTGGTAATATAATTTCTGTTCATGTGGCACTTTTGCCTCTGCAGGCAGATTGTTCTTGTCGCCAAACAACCTTTCATCACATTTTAAAATCAAAATACAAATCAAATGGAGTAGATGCCACCTGGACTTCCGGGCTTCACACACCAGCTCCGTTTCCGGCCACTGCTGCGACTCACAGGCGGCGTTCCGACAAAAATGATCACATTAACAGAACCGACAGTACAATGCAATTGCATTTGTACTTCTGAGTGTGGCGCTGATGAGATGATGCTCCCCCTGGTGGGAAGTGTGTGGCAATACCTTACATCCCTTGCCAATCAGCATTAGTGCCCCCCCTACATAAGGAGTCAGTTGGTATCTGCCCTCAACTTACTCCTTGGCTCTGAGGTCCGCCTCCTTGACTTCAATGGCTTGTCATCATCAGTCATCAAGAACATTTTACCTTCATTGGAAGGTAAGTGTTGCGTCAAAACTTTGCTGAAGGAAAGTGTGAGAGCCACAGATGAGAAAAACTGGCCAAAAGTCATTTGTATTACTTGCAGTACAAATAAATGTTACATATATATATCAATAACATATCAGATACTGTATCACCTTCCCATGGGCTCACCACCGGTGGGAGGGGCCACAGGGGTCGGCTGCAGTGGAGGCTGGGTGGCAGCCAAGGGAGTAGACCTTGGCGGACCGACCCCCCCAGCTGCAGAAGCTGGCTCTTGGGACATGGAATGTCACCTCTCTGGCAGGGAAGGAGCCTGAGCTGGTGTGTGAGGCAGAGAAGTTCCGACGAGACATAGTCGGACTGTCCTCCACACACGGCTTGGGCTCTGGTACCAGTCCTCTCGAGAGGGGTTGGACTCTCTTCCACTCTGGAGTTGCCCATGGTGAGAGGCGCAGAGCAGGTGTGGGCAGTCAGAAAGAGTTTAAACGCCTCCCTCTGGCAGAACTTCTCCCTTGTCCCGGGGGAGGAGAAGGTTCCGAGTGGGCTATGTTCCGCGCCTCCATTGTTGAGGCAGCCGATCGGAGCTGCGGCCATAAGGTGGTCGGTGCCTGTCACGGCGAAAATTCTCAAACCGGCAGGTGGACACCAGCGGTAAGGGATGCCGTCAAGCTGAAGGAGTCCTATCGGGCCTTTTTGGCCTGTGTTACTGTGGAGGTACCGGCTGGCCAAGCGGAACGCGGCTTCGGCGGTTGCTGAGGCAAAAACTCGGACATGGGAGGAGTTCGGTGAGGCCGTTGAAAATTACTTCTGGATGGCTTCGAGGAAATTCTGGTCCACCATCTGGCGTCTCATGAGAGGAAAGCAGTTCACCATTAACACTGTATAATGGAGATGGTGTGCTGCTGACTTCGACTCGGGATGTCGTGAATCGGTGGGGGGAATACTTCGAAGATCTCAATTGCACCAAGACGTCTTCCTTTGAGGAAACAGTCTGGCGACTCTGAAGTGGGCTCTCCTATCTCTGGGGTCAAAGTGACTGAGGTGGTTGGAAAGCTCCTCGGTGGCAGTGTCGATGCGATCCGCCCGGAATTCCTAAAGGCTTTGGATCTTGTGGGGCTGTGGTGATTGACCCGCCTCTACAACATTGCGTGGACATCGGGGACAGTGCCTCTGGATTGGCAGACTGGGGTGGTGGTCCCCCTTTTTAAGAAGGGGGACCGGAGGGTTTTTCCAACTTCAGAGGGATCACACTGCTCAGCCTCCCTTGTAAGGTCTAAGTTGAGTCCCGGATTCAGGAGGAGCAGTGGTTTTCGTCCTGGCCGTGGAACCGTGGACCAGCTGTACACCCTCAGCAGGATCATCGAGGGTGCGTGGGAGTTCACTCATCCAGTCCACATGTGTTTTGTGGATTTGGTGAAGGCGTTCGACCGTGGGTGCTTCGGCAGTATGGGGTACCGAGCCCCCTGATACGGGCTGTTTAGTCCCTGTCCGGCCGATGTTAGAGTTTGGTTCGCATCGCTGGCAGTAAGTTGGATTCGTTTCCAGTGAGAGTTGGACTACGCCAAGGCTGCCCCCTGTCACCGATTCAGTTCATAACTTTCTAAGAATTTCTATGCGTAGCTGAGGCGTCGAGGGGGTCCGGTTTGGCTGCCTCGGCACTGCATCGCTGCCCTTTACAGATGATGTGGTGCTGTTGGATCTCCAACTCTCACTGGAGCGGTTCGCAGCCGAGTGTGAAGCAGTTGGGATGAAGATCAGCATCTCCAAATCTGAGATCATGGTCCACAGTCGGAAAAGGGTGGTGTGCCCTCTCTGGGTCGGGAATGAGATACTTTCCCAAGTGGAGGAGTTCAAGTATCTTGGGGTCTTGCTCACGAGTGAAGGCAGGATGGAGCGGGAGATCAACAGGTGGAGCGGTGCAGTGTCCCGAGTGATGTGGACTCTGTATCGGTCCATTGTGGTGAAGAAAGAGCTGGGCCAAAAGGCGAAGCTCTCAATTTACCAGTCGATCTACGTTCCAACGCTCACCTATAGTCACGAGCTGTGGGTCGTGACCGAAAGAACGAGATCCCGGATACAAGCGGCCGAAATGAGTTTCCTCTGCAGGGTGTCCGGGCTCTCCCTTAGAGATAGGGTGAGAAGCTCGGTCATCCGGGAGGGACTCAGATTCGAGCCGCTGCTCCTCCGCATTGAGAGGAGCCAGCTGAGGTGGCTTCTGGTTCGGATGCCTCCTGGACGCCTCCCTGGGGAGGCGTTCCGGGCGTGTCCCACCGGCGGGAGGCCCCGGGGACGACCCAGGACACGCTGGAGAGACTATGCCTCTCGGCTGGCCTGGGAACGCCTTGGGATCCCACCGGAGGAGCTGGTTGAAGTTGCCGGGGAGAGGGAAGTCTGGGTTTCCCTCCTAAATCTGCTGCCCCCGCGACCCGACCTCGGATAAACGGAAGAAGATGGATGGAAACACGTGTCTTCGAGCAAATAATTTTTTAAAACAAATAACTTTATAAACTAACTATTTAGTTAATTTGAACAAAACAGTCTCTAAAACGTGTAGACAATTTGAATTTAAACAACGTATACAATATCAACAACAAACTTCATCGGAAACGCTTTGCTTCTGAACGAAGCTGACGTACAGACGGACTAGTCCGTGCGTACAACATGCTCAAATCAACCGTGATTTAAATGTCGAACTGTGTTGTTGTTTTTGAGAAAATGGAAAGTTTTGAAATAATTGAGGACGGGTAAAACTAAGCAAGCCTCGTCGGTATTTGATAATTTTAAGAATATATCGTCTGTTGTAGTCTTTTTTTTTTTTTTGTCCTGTTTTCTTTTCCTTTTGTTCGAGTGCATGGTTCTATGTTGTGTGCTCACTGCTAAATTTGCAATTCTCGTGTTCTTTGGATTATTTGGGGGGTCTGTTGATTTTCCTTAAAAATGTCTAATTGTTTGTGTATTATTGCACTATATCGCCACTGGGTATCTTCAAACTTGTTTTCAATTGCATGTTGTCACGCCGCCACCAGAGTGGCGGTTCATGCTTTTGTTTTTACAGTCATGTTCCTGTTTTATTTTGATAGTCCTGACTCCACTCTCACCCCAGGTCACTTACCCTTCCTGCAGCCTCACTGATTACAGGTCCACGCCCATGATCACTACCACCTGTTCCTAATCAACCCGGACATAAAAGCCACCTGAATTCTCTCCTCGTTGCCGAAGTGTCACATATCTCAGTGCATGGAAGCGTCCTCTCAGTCCTCGTACCACCGTCCTTGTTTGATGTCTAGCCTTGCCTTGTCTTGCGCCTTTAGTTTGCCCTGTTTTTCCTCCCTTGTGGAGCGCCTTTTGTTGTCCCTGTTTTTGAGTGCCCTTTTTTGTATCTCCCGTTTGGAGCTCTTTTTGTTCAGCCTTTTTTCCCTCCTTGCGAGGCGATTTGAGTTTCATTGGATTAAAGCTGCAGCCTTGTTGGCCAACTTACACTCTGCGTCTGAGTCCTACCTCCTCGCTTCGTGTCAGTACACTTCGGCCAGGATGGACCCAGCGGAGAAGTTGGTGGCTGCACTTCGGCAACAGGCTGTCCGCCTGTCGCACCTGGAGGAGGGCCAGCAAGCCATGGTCATCCGGATAGATGAACTTGCTGGACGGGTGCAGGAGCTGGTGAACCACCTGCAACACTCCTCGCCAACCGTCACGAAACCGGAAGCAGCTGAATACCCGATCCCGACTCCAGCCTTGACCGGGGCTGGAATGAGACTGGCCTCCCCGGAGCGATACTCGGGAGAACCAGGACATTGTCAGGCATTCCTGACCGAATGTGACATTCACTTCGAACTCTCACCACAGGCATTTCCCACAGACCGTTCCCGCGTGGCCTTCTTGATTTCCCACCTGACGGGACGAGCCAGAGACTGGGCCACCGCGGAATGGGCACGGCACTCCCCGACTTGCTCAACCGCAGCCGGGTTTAGCAGGGCTCTCCGCCTCGTTTTCGATCCAACCAACATGGATCGAGAGAAGACGCGAGAACTCAGCCATCTCAGACAAGGGAGAGAATCGGTTAATGATTACGCCATCCGATTCCGTACACTAGCAGCCAAGAGTGGCTGGAACGACACAGCTCTCTTTGACCACTTTTTGAAGGGGCTCACAACCTCCATGCAGGAACTCTTGCTTCCAAGTGACTTACCCAGCGACCTGGACTCATTGATTTCGCTTGCCATCCGCACTGATCATCGGAGGCGGGAGCTCAAGCAGAGCAGCGGACTCCAAAAGATACCTGGTTCGGGACCCCTCCAGCATCCACTGGCAAGTGAGACTTCAAGATATGCATTTCCCCAGTCATCCACCGCAAGGGAGGTCAGTGGAAATGACGAGGAACCCATGCAGCTTGGTCGGACCCAGCTAACCATCGAGGAGCGACAGCGGCGCCGCCAAGAAGGCCGCTGCTACTACTGTGGTGAACTTGGTCATCTGGTGGGATCTTGCACCGTGAAGAGAGGTCCACCGGTGAGTTTCCCGTCACCCCGTCCTGCTAAGACTCAAAGAATCACGCATGTCCGGATAAGCCACCATGCTATGACCATAGACCTGCCAGCCCTCATCGACTCCGGTTCCGACGAGAGCCTCATGGACTGGGGCCTCGTGAAACGGCTACGGGCCACCACCGAACCCCTTCCCCTAACCGTCCAGGCCAGAGCGCTTAATGGCAAGGAACTCTTTTGCATCACCCATATCACCGAACCCCTAGAAGTACGAATTGGACAACACATCGAAAACCTCCGTTTCCATGTAATCCAAGCTTCGACACCCACTTTGGTTCTGGGACACCCTTGGCTACGTCAACACAACCCCCGAATCGACTGGAACTCCGGAAACGTACTGGAATGGGGAATGGACTGTATGGATCACGTTTTGGAACAGTCATCAACCAGTGCATCCTCAGCCACGGTCAACCAGGTGACGCTTGAGCCTCTCGCTCCTGAACCTCGCCAGTCACCGTCTCAAGCCCCCGAGTCTCGCCGGGCGCATCTCCAAGACCCTGAGCCACACCAAGTCTCTGCATCATGTCACGCCAAGTCTCTGCATCAGGTCCCGCCAAGTCCCTGCATCACGCCGACCAAGCCAAAGCCGACCAAGCCAAAGCCGACCAAGCCAAAGCCGTCCATGCCAAAGCCGTCCATGCCTAGGCCGTCCACGCCAGGGCCGTCCACGCCTAGGCCGTCCACGCCAAAACCGTCCACGCCAAAACCGTCCACGCCAAAACCGTCCACGCCAAAACCGTCCACGCCAAAAACCGTCCACGCCAGAGCCGGCCACGCCAAGCCTGCCACACCTGCCAAGCCCACCACGTTTTGCCAAGTCTGCCAAGCCTGTCACGCCAATTCTGCCATGTTTCGCCAGGTCTGCCAAGCCTGTCACGCCAATTCTGCCACGTTTGCCAAGCCTGCCGCGCCTCGTCAAATCTGCCAAGCCTGCCACGCCAAGTCTGCCACGTCTGCCACGCCTCGCCAAGTCTGCCAAGTCTGCCAAGTCTGCCAGGTCTACCAAGTCGAAACTATCCACGGGATCCCCTTGGTACTTTCCAAACCTGATCCGGCGCTAGGAAAGGGCCTTCGGAACGGTCCCGACGGGACTCTCGTCTGGCGTCATGGACGCCCTCCTGAACTGCCTTTTTGTCTGGGACGGATGGGTGGGTCGTGTTCCCTCCTCCGTGCCCCCTTCCGCCCGCCCTTGTTTTTGGACTCCTTGCTGAAAGGCCGTCAAGGGCCGGCCATTGAGGGGGGGGTACTGTCACGCCGCCACCAGAGTGGCGGTTCATGCTTTTGTTTTTACAGTCATGTTCCTGTTTTATTTTGATAGTCCTGACTCCACTCTCACCCCAGGTCACTTACCCTTCCTGCAGCCTCACTGATTACAGGTCCACGCCCATGATCACTACCACCTGTTCCTAATCAACCCGGACATAAAAGCCACCTGAATTCTCTCCTCGTTGCCGAAGTGTCACATATCTCAGTGCATGGAAGCGTCCTCTCAGTCCTCGTACCACCGTCCTTGTTTGATGTCTAGCCTTGCCTTGTCTTGCGCCTTTAGTTTGCCCTGTTTTTCCTCCCTTGTGGAGCGCCTTTTGTTGTCCCTGTTTTTGAGTGCCCTTTTTTGTATCTCCCGTTTGGAGCTCTTTTTGTTCAGCCTTTTTTCCCTCCTTGCGAGGCGATTTGAGTTTCATTGGATTAAAGCTGCAGCCTTGTTGGCCAACTTACACTCTGCGTCTGAGTCCTACCTCCTCGCTTCGTGTCACATGTGATGCGTTATATGTTTACACGAAAATAAAAAGTTACGAGTACTTAATTGTGAGTTATTCCGAAATGTTCAAGTTCTTGCATTCAAGCCATACGTTTTAAAATGCTTGAATTTGCGGGAGCTGGATTTCAAGCGGAAAGGTGTTCTGCCTGTTAATGCCGATCTACAAAGATGCTCAATAACACATAACAGGTGTTGTGAACTGGAAGGAGCTGCCTGCAGAGTACAAAATAATGTACAGTACTTCTTCAGCACCCACATCAACTGCTGCAAAATTTATTGACACTCGAGCTGAATGTAAAGGAAGGGAAATGGACATTTTTTATTATTTTTTTTAAAAGATATATAATTATGGGCGTTTTAAGCCACGCCACTGAAGACTGAGCGTTCTGCCGCATGCTTAATCCAAGAATCCTGCACAATTGAGGAGTCTGCTTTCGAGAAGGAACAGGAAGCATAAATGTGTAATGTAAACGTGGAAACTACCCGGTGTAATAACCTTATTTATTGATTGATTGAATTTTTATTTTTTAATTTTATTTTCATTATTATTATTATTATTATTATTATTATTATTAATTTACTCTCAGGTGTAATAACCTTATTTATTTATTGATTGAATTTGTATTTTATTATGATTATTATTTATTCAATCTCTGGTGCAATAGCCTTATTTATTATTGATTGATTGAATTATTTATTTTATTATTACGCTTTTGTGAATGAATATATTCCATCACGACAGAAATCAGTTTGCGTCCACCTTGTTGTTTTGACAAAACCACCATCAAAGACACGATTTACTGCAATTACGCTACATTGGCCATTCGGTGGCGCTGCGCTACACTACTACTTAACATTACTTTGAGTTTTTTTTTTTTTTTTATTTGCTGTAAGACATACAAACATGGTAACAATCAAAGATTTTCAGTATAAGTCAACATTACTTTGAGTTAAGATAGTTTACGTTTCGGCTGAGTTAAAAAAAAAAAAAGTAAGACGGAATTGGAGACCACGTGTTTCCGGTAGAGCTCCACTCACGTGTATGGGGCTCTCGGCTATCCAGTCGTTCATATATTCAGGTCAGTGTTCTCGGCCTAGTTAGCTTAGCTTAGCTTAGCTCGCTAGCCGCTAACAAAGAGAAGCGCATAACACGTGGTCAGGAAGAGATCAAGTGCGACTTTGTTGGCATTATTGGGCCAGAAATGTCTTCGAGAACGACACCAAAGTACGAGGAGGAACTCTTTGGAGTCAAAGAAGAGAACGAGCAACATCTTCAACTGCTGGACGATGTTTGCGAGCAGCCTCGAATTGTGCTACACACCGCAGGTTTGTACACTTGTTATTACTCTCCATTGCTTAGCACTACTATATAGCGTTAAAAAACAAAACAAAACATGCAGTCAGGACGGTTAAACAGTCATCGGACAGTCATACCAATGTAACAGTCGTGTGCGTAGGGTTTTAATCAAGATGCTCGAGTGATTTATTTGCTCTGTGGAAGACAAAATGGGACACAGTTTTTCGTATTCGTCATCTGCACCACATGTGCTGCTTCCCCCTGCAACTCGTGTCGCGATGTCCACATCTGCATTTCTTTTCTAAGATGAATGGAATATATTCTTCCAAAAATGTTAAGTAATGCTAAGCACCTTCATTTATACAGAGTTAATCACCAAAACACAGTATTTGTTATTTTATTTCAACCGCCCAAAGAAAATGGGAAAGCAATGCATTGGTTAAAGTGGGACAGTATTTATTTATATAAATACTTTTTTATTTTTTATTTTTTTTATTTAAATGTATTATTATTATTATTATATAATTATTCTGTTGTTTTTATTTCTATTTCTATTTATTTTTTGCAATAATTTTTTAAAATGTTTTTTAATATCATTTTTATTTTCATTTTATGCATTTATTTGTTCATGTCTTCATTCACCTTATTTATTTTAATTTATTTATTATTCTGTTGTTTTTATTTCCATTTATATTGTACTTTAAAAAAAAAAAGTTTTTATATCATTTTTTATTTTCACTTTTCACTTCACATTTATTTGTTCATGTCTTCATTTACTTTTTAATTTTTTTAATTTTTATTTTAACAGTTTCGGTCCTCCATACAGAAGAAGTGTGAGCGGGATTGTGGGCCGTTTGGAGATGCAATGTAGCCAACTCGCGGCCTGTCGTCGTGGCAACCCTCATTTGCAGGAACATTAAAATGAATCCGATGAATCTGAAATAGTGCTGGGCGATATATATCGGCATGACGATAGAAAAATGTTTATTGTGCCCTTTTCTTACCTAACAGCATGAGACAAATAGCCAAATATTTCTAGTTGACTGTTGAATAATTCAAAATTAATAAAACTTAAGCAGTCTAAAGAAGAGTCGTCACAAAGGAAACGGAAGATCAGTAAAAATCTCATCTTCTTATTTTTGCCTTTTACTGTTTGAGGATATTCGACACTTGTGGATTAAGAAAGGAGTAGTTAACAATTTTTACCACTTTTCAAAAGGATTATTATTTCTTCAAAGTTAATGCCCATTTTTGGATTACTTTTGAGATTTTTTTTACTTTTAATTTTTGCGTTTATTCTTTTTTTATCTTTTGATGGATTACCTGTTTCTTCATTGAGTATTTGGAATTACCAATGACTGAGTATTCATTTAATTTGATAAAGGTATAAACTTAATGTCCATTTATTTTAACTTATTTATTTATTATACGTTTTATTTATTTATATTATCCTGCTTTTACAAACCAAAATCGATCTGTTTGCCGTTTTATGAGAGTTGAGTTTCAATAAATATTGGGAAAAAAAAAGTCTATTAACTGTTTGTTTATGATCTTTTCCTCCATCAAGCAGCTTAATCGAGAAGCTACATTTAATATGAATCAATTTGCTCAGTTTGAAGCCGAGCATATACGTATTTATTTATTTGATCTACTACTCTAGCTGCACTACAAAGTTGAAACTTTGCAATTTGGAATTTTTTTTTAATTTTTTTGCATTTAATTTATGACAGAAAATGTCTGAACTTTATTTTTTTATGCCTTATAAAAATGTCTAGGCCGCTGTGCCTACTTTGTTTACATTTTTTATTTTATATTGCAGCCCTACTAGATTCATTTGTGACATTCATTAAATGTTACACACAAATAAAATGTGAAATTGTAAGCAAAGTACGTTGTATAATTGGGGTGTGAATTGCCTAGTACCTGACGATTCGATTCGTATCACGATTCATAGGTCACGATTCGATTCGATGCCGATTAATCCCCATCCGAATTTATAAGTCGAATGTTGCGATTTTTCATTTTATTTTTTTTACTCAAATTTAGAAAATACTATTCAGTAAACTTGTACATGTACACTGTTAAGATTTGTATGAAAATGTATTATTTATTTATCTGAAACTTCAGTCATTACTGTGAGCCACTGTATTTAACAAACAGGTTGTAATCGGTTTCATGTTTGAATGGCTTTGAAATAAAATATTAAGGCTTAATATTCCATTCATTAATATAAAAATCATTTAAAAGACGTTTAAAAATCGATTCGGCTGCCCATTGAATCGATTCGAGAATTGCGTGATGTAATATCGCGATACATTGCCGAATCGATTTTTTTTTTAACACCCCTATTGTATAATATTTCATGGAAGAACTACAAATATATCTATATCGTGGTATGGACCATTTGCACGTGACGTCACTTCCCCCCCATGGGGCCGCACCCTCCTGAACGCTGGACGGCAAAAGAACCACTTGCCTGGATTGTAACAATTGAATCGCGTAGAGCGTGAAGTCCTTTGTGTCGTCGATTAAATTTATAAAATGGTCATATCTTGCTGTGCGGTCGGTTGTACAAACAGACAAGGGAGTAAACTAGGGGTGTTAAAAAAAATCGATTTGGCGATATATCGCGATACTACATCGCGCGATTCTCGAATCGATTCAATAATCGGCAGAATCTTTTTTTTTTTTTTTTTTTAGGATTCACACCTTGAGCATGGAAGAATGTTATATGAACGGAACATTAAGCCTTAATATTTTATTTTAATGCTGTTCAAACATGAAACAGATTACAACCTCTATAAGACTGAAATTTCAGATAAATAAATAATACATTTTCATATCAATCTTACACTCTACAAGCTTACTGATTAGTATTTTCTAAATTTGAATGAAAAAAAATCACAACAATCGACTTATAAATTCGTATCGGGATTAATCGGTATCGAATCGTGACCTGTGAATCGTGATACGAATCGAATCGTCAGGTACTAGGCAATTCACACCCCTACATGTCATGCACCGTGAATTCCGGAAAAGTCGGCGATTTGATTCGTTCCGAAAACGGTGGGGGACAGAAGGTAAGGGTCTGTTTTCAAACGAGCCATCTCCAGTTTCTGTAAATATCGCACTCTATGAGCTCCTACTAAACGTTCCACTTCTGCTGACAGGCGAACGTCAGTTGAACTAGCAGATTCCATGGCTCGATGGGTAATAATAACTTTTCGTTTGTAAAATAAAAGTCTCTAAGTACCTAAATCGCTCCGCGGCCCGTCCACTTCCATTCAAACGTCATTTCCTTCCGCCGTCCATGGTAGGGCAGTCACGTGATGACAATTATTTCCCATATCGCCCAGCACGAATCTGAATAATCGATAGATTAAGCAATTCTAAATTTGATAGTAACAGTACTATCAACTCACACTTGAAATTTGACTTGACCAAACCAAATGTGTGTTTTTTTTCTTCTTGTGTCCTGCAGACGTCGCTGAGAAATATCTTCGTCCTGACCAAGAGGACATGAAGCCTCCGAATGTTAAAGAGGAGGAAGAACATCCTGACATCGAAGAGGAGGAAAAGCCCGTTCGTGTCAAAGAGGAGGAGGTTGAGGATGATGTCACCAAGTCGCCACCGACGTTCGCCCCTTTAAAGAGTGAAGATGAAGACAAGGGTGAGAGTGAGGAGGTTGGAGGGGCGGAGCTTCCAAACAGCAGGTCAACTCGTCAACACATGACGACAGAAGGTGATGCAGACCCCTTGCGACCACCACAAGCACAAAGTCATCATGACATCAGGGCTTGAGATAGACCCATATGTTTTTTTCAGGACCGATACCAATAGCGGTTATTAGTAGTCAAGGAGGCCAATGACCGATATTTCAGGCCGATATTCATTTTCAGTAAAAAAAAAAAAAAAAAAACATGGGGAAATATTAGCATCAAAATTTTTGTAAAATACAAAAGCCAATCTTGACTGTGTTATATCGTCTAAAAAAGTGAAATGGAAACTTGAGCAAATAAATACCATATCGCTCTACTTTTCTACAGTAAATGTTTTTCCCCAAAATTTACAAACACCTGAAATCTTCACATTTCTGTTACAAAAACAAAATGGTTCAGAAGATTCCCAGGGTCAGTAGTAGCAACTCTTATAAAGTTAACTGAAAATTTCAAATGGGTTTAGATTTACCTTATATCGACTGTCAGATTTAGATAAAGGCCAATACCGATATTCATCAAAATGCCCAATATCTATAATCGGCCTGTATCGGTCTATCTTTAATAATGTCCCCCTTTCTTCACAATGATGATGATGATGACGATGCACGTCACTCTGCCAACAACTGTTTGGAATTTTCGCAGTGTGGGAAAACATTGAGCTCAAAATGGAGTTTGAAAGCACACACACAACACGGGAAAACCTTTTTCCTACTCAGATTGGTGCAAAGATTTCGCTCAATAGTCAATTTTTGCAATAAACAAAGGAAACACAAACAAAAGAACACAAACTGATGAAAAACCTGTTGTCCATCGATCGAAGTGCTCCATGTGGGGTGTTGAGTCGCCAAACTTTTTTTTTTGTTTTTTTTTTGGACTTGACCAACACAAATATGTGTTTTGTCTTCTTGTGTCCTGCAGACGTTGGTGAAAAATATCTTCATCCTGATGAACAGGAGGTGGAATCTCTTCATGTTAAAAAGGAGAAGGAGGAGGAAGAACATCATTATTCTAAAGAAGAAAAAAAGCCCCTTGGTGTTGAGGATGATGTCACCAAGTCACCAATGACCTTCGCCCCTTTAAAGGGTGAAGATGAAGTCGAGGGTGAGAGTGAGGAGGGCACAGGGGCGGAGCCTCCAAACAGCATCTCAACTCCTCAAAACATGATTCCAGAAAGTGATGCAGACCACTGGGGATCATCAAAAGCAAAAAGTGATGACATAAGGTCCCTTTCTTCTCATGATGATGATGATAATGATGATAATCTGTATGGTAATGATGAACACGCTGCTGGTGATAGGTCGTGTCACACTGATGACAAATCCTGCGAATGTTCTCACTGTGGGAAAACATTGAGTTCAAAAAGAAGTTTGAAAATTCACTTGAGAAGACACACTGGGGAAAAACCTTTTTCTTGTTTAGATTGTGGCAAAAGCTTCTCCCGGAAGCCAGAATTAACGATACATACAAGAAGACACACTGGCGAGAAACCTTTTTCTTGCTCAGATTGCGGCAAAAGCTTCTCTGACAAGTCAACCTTAACAACACATACAAGAAGCCACACTGGCGAGAAACCTTTTTCTTGCTCAGATTGTGGCAAAAGCTTCTCTTCGAAGTCCTATTTAAAAAAACATACAAGAAGACACACTGGGGAAAAACCTTTTTCTTGCCCAGATTGTGGCAAAAGCTTCTCTCAAAGGTCAACTTTAACAAGACATACAAGAAGACACACTGGCGAGAAACCTTTTTCTTGCCCAGATTGTGGCAAAAGCTTCTCTCGGAAGTCAGATATAAAAGCACATACAAGAACACACACTGGGGAAAAACCTTTTTCTTGCGCAGATTGTGGCAAAAGCTTCTCTCACAAGTCAAACTTAACAACGCATACAAGAAGCCACACTCGCGAGAAAGCTTTTTCTTGCTCAGATTGTGGCAAACGCTTCTCTCTGAAGTCAGATTTAACAAGACATACAAGAACACACACTGGGGAAAAACCTTTTTCTTGCTCAGATTGTGGCAAAAGCTTCTTTGACAAGTCGAATTTAAAAGCACAACAAAGAACACACACTGGCGAAAAACCTTTTTCTTGCTCCGATTGTGGCAAAAGCTTCTTTGACAAGTCGAATTTAAAAGCACATACAAGAAGACACACTGGCGAGAAACCTTTTTCTTGCTCAGATTGTGGAAAACGTTACTCTGACCAATCATGTTTCAACAAACACACAAGATCACATGGTGCGAAGGAACCATTCAGTTGCGGTGTTTGTGCTAAAAGATTCTCTTCTAAATATCTTGCTGAGAGACACGAGTGTGCTGGTGAGAATAGCAGCCATCTTTGAAGCTTCAAAAAATGAAGGGAAGTGAGTCTGCTGTGTTATTTTGTAATAAAATATTCAAAACTACCTGGGCCTGTCATCATGATTTACGTTCATTAATCAAATAAAAGTATAGATATTAGGATTTCGGAAGACTTAAGAAGTATCAACTCCAACGTCTTACTTAAAAGTGTAAATGTAATGCTTTCAAAACTACTCAACCTGTAAATATTAAATGTTTTTAGCGTTTACTGTTAATGTGTTTACAATGTATGTAATTTTGGAAGCTATTCTTATCTGTTTCTGAATCTTGTTAATTGTTAATTTGTTGATGTTAGATGTGTTTTTGCTTGTGTGAAGCACATTGAGTTGCCTTGTGTATGAAATCGAAATAAAGCCACCTTGCTTTGCCTTGCAATTTTCCCCAAATAAGCGTCGAGAATACCTTCAGGGACACACAAAGCCATCTGGGATTAAAAGTTGCTGTTGAACACTGAAACGATTAACGCAAAATGTCCTACTCTTTGTATACAATATTAAAAAGAGTGTCGACTGGCTGGCCAGGCTAACTCACCCCGAGATCAAACCAACAACAGCTCCGCGCTAGCTAACGTGCCATATGCTAGTCTTTGGACGTGCATTTCACACATTTTATTTTTCTATGGAACAGTTTTTACATTATTAGCACAATGTACAATATTCAGATGACTTAAGAAGAAAATTGTATTCATACCCGGTTTTGCTTCTTTCATTTTTCATGTAATAATGTGGCTACATGTAATGGATCAGGGCTTGTAACTCATACTAATATTTCTGTGCACGTAAGATAAACACGTTTTGTTTATTTTCTATTGTTTAACTTTTATGTTAGTAAGAACAACTTTAGTACATTATCATAGAAGCGTTAGTGAGTAGGACTAGATGTTTTTGTACTTCTTCCTACTTCTTTTCCTTTTCTCTTTAACACATTCACTGCCAGCCCAGCAAAAATGCATTATTTGACGTTTTTTTCCGTCAATGGCAGTCAATGACTTAAGATGAGATGTAACCAAAATGGATGGTTTTTTAAACATTTGCCTTAAAAAAAAAATTAAAAAAAGGAAAAAAGGATGCTGCAATATAATCACAAAATATATTGGCACATTGTGTTTAACACATTCACTGCCAGCCCAGCAAAAATGCATTCTTTGACGTCTTTTTCCATCAATGGCAATCAATGAGTTAACTACACCTTGTTTATGCTTGACATTTTTATATGTTCAATAAAACCCAATCAATCAATCAATCAATATGCTTGACTCTTTCACTTATTCTTTTCACGAAAAAATAAAATAAAAATCAATACCCACGCGGTATTACGTTCAATAATTATATATAAGCTGAATCTACCAAATGACAGAGTAGAATAGAATACTTTTTTTTGCCCCGTCCCGTTCTTTTATAATTGACAGTAGAAAAATGTAGGTTTGCCAAAATACAGCCATTTTTTTTTCCCATGGACTCTGAAACCGTGTGGAGCCTGGGTGCCAAATCTGGTGCCTGTTCCTTTAAATCCCTCTCTGCGTGTGGTCATGTGACCCAGAGTAGCGAGCGAGGAGCACATATAAAAGGAGGGAAAATTGAATCAGGAAGTGAGGTGGGAAGTTGTTAAGAGATTCAGCTGCAGGTTTGTGTCTCTTCAGTTTTATTTATTGTATGTCTTAGCCTTGCTTGTTGTTAAATCCGAGCTGACTGTTACCTTGTAGGAGCCTCCGATGAGCCCAAACTGGTGAGCTATCAAAAAATCGTTACGGCAATATATCGTTGCGGGCCTCATGACAATACACATATCGATACGCAGGCGTCAGAATCGATATTGCTCATTATCTTGAAATAGGCAGTTCACGTTTTGCCTTTGCAGCTTGCATTGTACCTAAAAAATAAAAACCAGCAGCGTCTTTGAAGTTAATTGCCTTCAATTAATGCAAAAATAGCTCACCAGTGATTGGACACTGTATCTTGCTAAGAAAAGTGAAAACAGAGGAGGAATATCAACATTTATTTACTTCTAAACTTAACATGGCACGTGTCTTTAATGTACCAATTTTTGTATATTTAGTTTGAAAACGAAATAGAATGTGTTACACAAAAAAAATAAGTTTTTATTTACCCAAATATTTCAAATAAGCACATTTTAGAGCTGTAATTTTAATGAGTGTTGTTCAGAAACCGGTATCGGCAGAGGTGCCGATACTGCATTAAAACAGTGGTGTCGGTGAGTACTCACAAGTAACATGCCGATACCATTAATTCCAAAGCTAATATAGGATTTTGGATGAGGCATTTTGTGTCTTGCTGGTGCACGACATTCACTGATATGTGACATGTTCACTGCCTGCCGATCTAAGATATCCTATTGGCCCTTGAATGCTCTGAACCAATAGCAGGACAGCTTTTCCATGTTGAGGAAAAAAAAAAACCTTAAATATCGGTATGGTATCGGCCGATACTGCAAAGCTGGGTATCGGTATCGGAACAACACTAATTTTCATACTTTGATATTTTTGCTCATATCCCGGTGTGTCTGTGAAAGCTGCTCCTTGCTCTGAAGTTCGTACACATTTAGACCAGGTATGCCGCTGGGTGGTAAACCAGAAGAGCTGCTAACAAAAATATTTTTGTCAGTCAGCATAACAAACATATCCTTTAGGTATACAAATGACTGTTACGCAAGTAAATTAATGTAATATATCGGGATACGTATTGCCTTGAAGATCAAGTATTGGGAAACATATGTATCGCGATACGTATCGTGATACGTGAGAATGGTGTGCTGTAAAAGTGTCAATGCATCTTAAGTGTAAATGTAATGCTTTCAAAACTACTCAACCTGTAAATATTAAATGTTTGCTGTTAATGTGTTTAAATGTCAATGTATGTTTGTTTTGTACGTAATTTAGGAAGTTATTTTTGTTTGCTTCTGAATGTTGTTAATGGTTGTTTGTTGATGTTTGTACGTGTTGTGTATTTGCTTGTGTGAAGCACATTGATTTGCCTTGTGTATGAAATTAGAAATAAAGCCACCTTGCAATTTTCCCCAAATAAGCGTCGACAATACGTTCAGACACACAAAGCCATCTGCGATTAAATTTTTTTGTGGAACAATGTTATCACTGAAATGATTGACGCAAATGTCCTACTCTTTGTTGCTAACTCAACCACCACAGCTCCGTGCTAGCTAACACGCCATATGCTAGTGCATTTTGCACATTTTATCTTTCTATGTAACAATTTTGACATGATTAGCATACAATATTCAGATGACATCAGAACAAAATTGTGTCCATACCTGGTTTTGATTGAATATAATTTCTGTTCATGTGGCACTTTTGCCTCTGCAGGCAATTTGTTCTTGTCGTCAAACAACCTTTCATCACATTTTGAAATCACAATACAAATCAAATGGAGTAGATGCCACCTGGACTTCCGGGCTTCACACACCAGCTCCGTTTCCGGCCACTGCTGCGACTCACAGGCGGCGTTCCGACAAAAATGATCACATTAAGAGAAGCGACAGTACAATGCAATTGCATTTGTACTTCTGAGTGTGGCGCTGATGAGATGATGCTCCCCCTGGTGGGAAGTGTGTGGCAATACCTTACATCCCTAGCCAATCAGCATTAGTGCCCTCCCTACAAATAAGGAGTCAGTTGGTACCTGCCCTCAACTTACTCCTTGGCTCTGAGGTCCGCCTCCTTGACTTCAATGGCTTGTCATCACGAACATTTTACCTTCATTGGAAGGTAAGTGTTGCGTCAAAACTTTGCTGAAGGAAAGTGTGAGAGCCACAGATGACAAAAACTGGCCAAAAGTCATTTGTATTACTTGCAGTACAAATAAATGTTGCATATATATATCAATAACATATCAGATACTGTATCACCTTCCCATGGGCTCACCACCGGTGGGAGGGGCCACAGGGGTCGGGTGCAGTGGAGGCTGGGTGGCAGCCATGGGAGGAGACCTTGGCGGACCGACCCCCAGCTGCAGAAGCTGGCTCTTGGGACATGGAATGTCACCTCTCTGGCAGGGAAGGAGCCTGAGCTGGTGTGTGAGGCAGAGAAGTTCCGACGAGACATAGTCGGACTGTCCTCCACACACGGCTTGGGCTCTGGTACCAGTCCTCTCGAGAGGGGTTGGACTCTCTTCCACTCTGGAGTTGACCATGGTGAGAGGCGCCGAGCAGGTGTGGGCAGTCTTATTGGCCCCCGGCTCAGCGCCAGTACGTTGGGGTACACCCCGGTAGATGAGAGGGTAGCCTGCCTCCGCCTTCAGGTGGGGTGACGGGTCCTGACTGTTGTTTGTGCATATGCACCAAACAGCAGTTCAGAGTACCCACCCTTTTTGGAGTCCAGAGAGGGTGTGCTGGAGAGTGCTTCCCCGGGGACTTCAATGCTCATGTGGGCAATGACAGTGAGACAGGGAGGGACGTGATTTTGAGGAACAGCCCTCCCGGTCAGAACCCGAGTGGTGTTTTGCGATTGGACTTCTGTGCTCATCCCGGATTGTCCATAACGAACACCATGTTCAAACATAGGGGTGTCCATATGTGTATTTTGCACCAGGACACCCTCGGCTGCAGTTCGATGATCGACTTTGTAGTCGTGTCATTGGATTTGTGGCCGCATGTATTGGACACTCAAGTGAAGAGAAGGGCGGAGCTGTCAACATATCACCACCTGGTAGTGTGTTGGCTCCAAGGGTGGGGGAAGATGCCGGTCCGACCTGGCGGACCCAAACGTATTGTGAGGGTTTGCTGGGAACGTCTGGCGGAATCCCCTGTCAGAAAGAGTTTCTCCGTCTGGCAGAACTTCTCCCTTGTCCCGGGGGAGGAGAGGGTTCCAAGGGGGCTATGTTCCGCGCCTCCATTGTTAAGGCAGCCGATCGGAGCTGCGGCCATAAGGTAGTCGGTGCCTGTCATGGTGACAATCCTCGAACCACCAGCAGTAAGGGATGCCGTCAAGCTGAAGAAGGAGTCCTATCGGGCCTTTTTGGCCTGTAGTACTGCGGAGGCAGCTGACAGTTACCGGCTGGCCAAGCGGAACGCGGCTTCAGCGGTCGCTGAGGCAAAAACTCGGACATGGGAGGAGTTCGTTTGAGGCCATGGAAAATGACTTCCGCACGGCTTTGAGGAAATTCTGGTCCACCATCCGGCGTCTCATGAGGGGAAAGCAGTTCACTATTAACACTGTGTATAATGGAGATGGTGTGCTGCTGACTTCGACTCGGGACGTCGTGAGTCGGTGGGGGGAATACTTCGAAGATCTCAATTGCGCCAACACGTCTTCCTTTGAGGAAGCAGTCTGGCGACTCTGAGGTGGGCTCTCCTATCTCTGGGGTCAAAGTCACTGAGGTGGTTGGAAATCTCCTCGGTGGCGGGGCCCCAGGGGTGGATGAGAACCGCCCGGAATTCCTAAAGGCTCTGGATGTTGTGGGGCTGTGGTGGTTGACACGCCTCTAACGCTCCTTGGTCAATAATTTGCAACGCTATTGCTCAAGATTTATTTATTTTTTGCATTTTTATATATTTTAGTTTGGTTTTAAGGTATTTACAAAGACAAAGGGCAAGGTTAAAATGTTAATTTAAAGATGCCGGGAGAATTTGTCGGCTGCGTGACGTCACTCTCGTGGATTTTGACAGCACGCACGTATTATTTTTTTCACTCACTCACTCACAGAAGCTAACGTGTGAATGGGTGAGTGAAAAAAAAATCCGTGTGTGCTTTCAAATTGCCGCAGGAGTGACGTCACGCAGCTGACAATTTCGCCCGGCCCCGTTTGCGACACGCCAAACCCCGCTCTGCGATTGGCTGCAGGGGTGTAAACACTGTTTTTCCACAGAAACGTCCCGCTGTTCACAAACCAAACATCCATCCATCCATCCATTTTCTTGACCGCTTATTCCTCACAAGGGTTGCGGCTGGCGCCTATCTCAGCTGGCTCTGGGCAGTAGGCGGGGTACACCCTGAACTGGTTGCCAGCCAATCGCAGCAAACCAAACACAAAATTACAAAATACAGGCTGGGGCGGTGGGGGTTTATAGGACAAAATCACCCCCAGAAATTAAGAGAAGCCCAGATCTGTAAATTGAGAAGTAGTTTGTTTGTTGAAATCCTGCATTTAACTCTTTGACCGCCATAAACGTTTAAAGACGTTCAGTATAATCCTAGAATTGGCCGCCATAGACGTTAATTGACGTCTACTATGTTTTTTATGGAAACGGGTGGAGGAAAGCCTTGGGCAGCTGTGCTCCAAGTATCAAGCCGATCGGGTTACTATAATGAGTATTCCTGGCCACTAGATGGCTGTGATGAGTCTTTTGGACAAGATCGGGTAGGAGACAACAGTAGAAGAAGAGAGGCGGAGCTAGAGTGTTGAGGGGGAGAGAATGGCAAACTTGGCTAAGGGAGTCAAAAAGGCTACAGATGGCAATCTGATCACGCTTGATCCTTATTTTCAAAGCTCAAAAGCATCGACCAGTGCTCAAGAGCACAGTGATGACGGGGTTAAGTCATAGTTGAAGCGGTGACGCGGCCGTTTCGACCACGTCCTAAGACCCCACCGGCTAGCGATGCTCATAACGTCCTAAGGCCCCACCGGCTAGCGATGCTAACACCGGAGAAAAGTGGTGCACAACCGAGCACGTCTGCACAGATGACGTTTCATCGGACGATGACGACTACTATGGGTCCGATGCAAGACAGTCTTGGACAGTCTTTCGTCCTCCAAAGAACGTGAAGGTAAGCGCTAACATGCTAAGAGATTGCTAGTAAGATTACTAACTTTTCGGGCGATCTGCTAGCAGCGTGTGTAAATGTGCTGATATACACTAAAACATCTATTACCTATACAAACGTGAATGTATATTTTATCGATCGTGCTCACAGCAACGTCCGACCGCTGGTTCTACGACAAAGAAAGGTAAAAAAAAAAACGTTTTCAATACACCGCAACAATAAAAGGAAAGTCTTTCGATAGTATTGTAATTATATATGTTTCTTTCAGCTCCTACCCAAAGTGACCCTTCTCACAGTGAGCAGAACAAAGGAAAAAGAGAAGATTCTCCACAGCACTAATAAAATATTTGATGGTAAACGTCTTCTATAATTTACAGAATGTGCATCGACCAATACATCCAAGAAAAAAAGGTAAACATGCACACACACACACATTGCATCACAGTGCTCTAAAATAATATATGCTATTGAAATGTATATTTGCAGATCCCAAAGATTCTGGCTGGCTTGAAGTTGATGAATTCGGCTGGCAGCCAACCATCTTCCCCTTTGCTGCAAAACCAGGACCAAGGGATGCTGCAGCAGAGCTGAATTCCCACCTGCCAGCTGACATCCTGGAGCTCTTCATCACGGATGAACTTCTCCAGCACATCGTTCATCATACCAACCTCTACGCAAATCAGTCCATGCAGAAGCAGACTGACAAAAACTGTTGTGCACGTGTAAATAGTTTGCAAAGAGTTTTCCAAATTGTTTGTTCGGATTGCTGCTGTTGCATGTAAATAAACTGTTATTTTTCAATCAAAAAACATTTTTTATTGTTGGGGTAGTGTTTTATAGAAGTTTAGGTGTTTGTAGAATCACTCATACAAAAAAAAAAAAAAAGTGCCAAATTCACTAGAGTGCATGAAATAACATCGTTTCACAAAAAGCTTGATTTCTCCGTATTTTGGAAGAAAATAGAGGATTTGGGTGAAACGAAGCTGTTTTCTATTGTTGATTACTGAAGATTCGAATAAGGTAGAAACAAACTTTTTTTTTTTTAGATGAAAGATGAGACTTCAATCTTTCATTTGGTAGTATCCGCGTTTCCATAGTCCTAACACAACATTTTCTGTGGAGCTTGAAAGATTGGTAAAATTCTGTAAATCAGCTGGCAGTATAGGGGTTACCTTTTCTGAAAATGGCTGGCAGTCAAAGAGTTAAAAAGTGCATTTTCCTGAGTGAAACCGGCAGACTGGGCCTTTAAACTCATAACATTTGGTGGTTAAATCTCATCCCTGATAATAAACATTCAGTTTACCTCAAAATGCTTGTTCAACTTTGATGGCGAATTTTTAAACTGCACATTCACCACAATAAACTGGAGCTCTTTTCAATAAGTCCAATTTAAACTTTACAATTGTATCGGGATCAAAACACTGAAAAAAAGAATGAGAGTTTCGATTCCAACCGCAGCAAAAATGGCGACATCTGCCGATGACTTGTGGCATTGCTTGCGCTGAAGCCCCCGGACAATTTCCAGCAGCCAATCGTAACGCAGCGGGGGCGTGTCCTGCCTGACTTCCGCCGCACGTCTCTGTTCGTTTCTTCACGTGCTCACTGCCGTGGCCGGCGGCCACATCGCGTTTCATCAGACGTCCTCTGCTAATTCATTCTTTCTTATTTGGTGTTGTACTGAACACACAGGACTCCCATCACCATTTTGAAGTCTGCGACACCATTTATTAAATGTCGGCGTGTGTTTAAACTCGTCTCGGTGCACGTTGATGCTTCTCGGCCGAGTTAGCTTCGCTTAGCTTAGCTTAGCTCGCTAGCCGCTAACAAAGAGAAGCACATAACACGTGGTCAGGAAAAGACCGAGTGTGACTTTGTTGGCATTATTGTGCCAAAATGTCGGCGAGAACGACACCAAAGGACGAGGAGGAACATTTTGGAGTCAAAGAAGAGAACGAGCAACATTTTCAACCGCTGGACGACGTTTGCGAGGAGTCTCGAATTGTGCTACACGCAGCAGGTTTGTACACTTCTTATTACTCTCCCTTGCTTAGCACTACTATATAGCGTTAAAAAAAACACTGCAGTCCTCATTATTGTACATAGTAATTAAATTCAACTGTTATTTTAAAGAGTGAAATAAATTGATTTGATTGGTTGATTCCGGACAGGGGCCGATTATACAGTCATGAGACAGTCATACCAATGTATCTGACAAGACGTGTGCGATTTTAAGAACACTTAGGTGCACAATAAGACTGTATTAAAACGGTGGTACAATACTGCAAATTATTATTTTTTTTGTCGGTATACATAGCCTTGTTTCCCACATACATTTTTTTTTTTACAAAACAGTCACAGTTTTGTCATGATTACTGCATTATTACATTCAACTGCTGTTGCAACCAGTGTTAATTTTGACTAGAAATTTTAATTTAGTTTTAGTTATAGTCTTTTGACTAAAATTAACAAGTTTCAGTCATAATTTAGTCTTCTGATTGTATTTTAGTTTTGATCCAATTTTAGTCGACTAAATTCACAGTTTAGTCTATTTTCCTTCAGCATACGTTTAAACTTTTATGCAGAAAATTATAGCACACCTATTTGTGACTTTAGTTTAACACGCAAGACACATTTCATACAATGGTGTCTTTATTGTTTCAATGAATCATGTTCAACTGACAATAATGTAACTTTTTACCTGAATAAGAAAAAGTGCATAATTAAATTGCTTGAGATTAATCTTACAGATGCACAATTTATGTTTATGTACAGCACTTTGTATACAGCAATGCCTGTTCTTAGAGCGCTTTATAAATAAAGTTGAGTTGAGTTAAAGTGCAGTGAACACAACATTTTTTGAGTGGTTCTTTTCTCATTCATTCCGATTGGATTGTGTGAATTTTCACGACTGTGTTGTTTTCATTTTCATTTTAGTCATTGACGAAATTGTCAGTCAATTTTAATCATAGTTATTGTCTGAACGAATGGCTTCTATTTTAGTTTTCATTTAATTTTCGTCAGGAAAAACAATTAGTCACGAAAATTATGATGTCAATTTTTCGGCGACAAAAATATCACTGGTTGCAACTGTAGCATTCACGAAGACGGTAGTCAATGACAATCGATTCCGGTTTGCAAATCAGTGCCGAGTTCATATGGGCATATATGCGAACTGCGCACAAGACGACACGTGAAAATGGAATGAAGCGGTTGAGCTTAATTAAGGTAAATTAATGAGTTAAATTCAACGGTTATAAGCGGTTCCGAAACACAGTCGACTCCGCGTACCCATGTTCCCCTCCGGGAACCTGGTTGACGTCCCGCTCGTGAATGCGTCTGATTATCCGTCTTTTACACGAATACAAAAAGTTAGTATTCCTCGTTGGAGATCGTTGCTGAACCATTATGATTTGACGAGGGGTTCTTGACCTGGTTAAAATAGTCCGTGTGCCACGTCATCCTGTGCTTCCAGCATGTGAGCAGTAATAATTTCGTCTACAAAATTTTTTGTTACGAACATTTTTTTTCAGGCGAAAATTCAACACTAAAGTAGAAGCCATTCATTGAGACTAGTGTTGTTGCGATACCCTTTTTTTTGGTCCCCGATTCCAATACCCAGTTTTTTCGTATCGATGCTGGTACCGTACCGATACCAATGGGTTTTTTTCCAACATGAAAATTGAAAAAACTGCCCTACCATTGGTTCAGAACATTCAAGGGCCAATAGGATATCTTGGCTCGGCATGCAGTGAACATGTCACACATCAGTGAATGTCGTGCACACGCAAGAAACAAAATGTTGGACCAAATGTCCAATATTAGTGTCAGAAATAATGGTATCGGCATGTTACTTGTTAGTACTCTGGGCCTCTCCCGAGACCAGAATCGGTATCGGAACAACACTAATAGACTATAATTAAATTGATTGACAATTTTCTCAATGACTAAAACGAATTTCGAAAACAATACAGTGACGAAAATTCACACAATCCAACCAGAAGGAAGGAAACGTGTGTTGGAGAAAAGGACCACTCAGACACTGTTCAGTGCCACTGCACTTTGTTTAATGTAATTTCATGAATAAATTTCATATTATTTATTTCATTGTGCAGCTATAAGATTAATCTCAAGCAATTATGCACTTTTTATTTAAATGAAAACTAAGTGATATTAGAAAATGCAATTTCTGGAGAAATTGCGGGTGAATGCAGTAAGGGTGAAATAAAAACCTGTGGAATGATTAGGAAGAATATTGAATGACCTGGAATGCTATACAGTGACCTGGAATGACCTGAACATGCTAAATTGAATCAGCAATGGAGGAAAGATTGAGGACTGGGGTAAGCAATGGAGTAAGGGTCACTTTCTGTTGAAATTAGGTCACTTTCTGTTGAAATCGGGCCACTTCCTGTTGAAATTGGGCTACTTCCTATTGATAGGTCACTTCCTGTTGAAATCGGGCCACTTCCTGTTGATTCTAAGTCACTTCCAGGTCACTTCCTATTGAAACAGGTCACTTCCGGGTCACTTCCTGTTGAAAACAAGTCAGTTCCTGTTGATTTTTGGCCATTTCTGGGTAACTTACTGTTCAAATCAACAGGTCACTTCCTATTGAAATCAGGTCACTTCCGGGTCACTTCCTGTTGAAAACAAGTCAGTTCCTGTTGATTTCAGGTCACTTTCTATTGAAAGCAGGTCACTTTCTGTTGAAATTGTGTCACTTCCTGTTGATTTCAGGTCACTTCCTATTGAAATCAGGTCACTTCCTGTTGATTTTTGGCCATTTCTGGGTAACTTCCTGTTCAAATCATCAGGTCACTTCCTATTGAAATCAGGTCACTTCTGGGTCACTTCCTATCGAAAACAAGTCAGTTCCTGTTGATTTCAGGTCACTTCCGGGTCATTCCTGTTGAAAACAAGCCACTTCCTGTTGAAATCAGGTTATTTCCTGTTGAAATCAGGTCACTTCCTATTCATGCCGGGGCATTTCCTGGCGAGAATCCCTGGTGTACCAAATCAATTGGCCAAGATGGCCGCCACCCCGAGTGAGACTCTTGGACGTAACTTAATCAATTGGCCAAGATGGCTGCCGCTGAGGGCAGGCGTAGGGTACAAAATAGCGAATTGTGGTTAAGGTGTGAATTTTGGAACTAAAAAAAAGATGGAGAATTGGTGGACTACATTGAAGTTGGAACAAAGTGAATCGGATGAAAAATGTGGAAGTAAATGTGAAATGTAGAATCTCCCATTATGAATACATTGGAAAAAACGTGTACGAAATCGGGAATTGCGCGTAAGGCATGAATTTTGGAACAGGAAAAGAGCTCGTGGTATGATTTGGTGGAATGTATTGACGTTGGAATGAAGTAAATTGGATGAAAAATGTGGAAGGAAATTTTTAGTCTTCCATGCAGAATGCATGACGAAAAATTGGGTACAAAATCGGGAATTGTGGGTAAGGCGTGAATATTTGGAATATGTTTAAATTGAAAGATGAGAATGGGATGAATCATGTGGAAGTAGGGGTCTTCCAGCCTAACTATGGTTACAAATAGGTGTTTTAATTTTCTATGTAAAAGTTGAAATGTATGCGGATGGACAATATCAACTCAACTCAATTTAGTCGACTGATTTTTGAAAATAAATTTTAATTTAGCAATTTTAGTCGACTAAATTGACAGTTTGGTCTATTTTCCTACAGCATACATTTCAACTTTTATACAGAATTAGAACACACCTATTTGTAACGGTAGTTTAACACACAAGACACATTTCATACGATGGTGTCCTTTTATTGTTGTAAGGAAACGTGTTCAACTGTCAATAATATAACTTAGTTTTCACCTAAATAAAAAAAAAAAAAGTGCATACAGTGGTTACCTCTACTTACAAAATTAATTGGTTCTGGAAGAAAGTTCTTAAGTAGAAAATTTGTAAGTAGAGACGCATTTTCCATGTAAATGCCCTAATCCGTTCCAAGCCTCCCAAAATTCAACGGCCCGGGACAGTTACAAAAGTACACCTCGAAGAGAAGAGGATTCGCGAAGTTGGCAGTCACGCCACACAGACTGTAATTGAGGACGAACAACGAGCGTAGACCGTCAAATCAATGTTATTGTCTGTCAATTAAAGACTAACGAGCAGAAGATGGAAAAATAGTGACTTTAGTTTTAACGGTAATGTTACATATTGAGGGTGCTGGTTGCTCATGAAGGGCAAACAATTCACATTTATCAATATTTAGTTTCAGGCCTGATGCTCTGGAGAATTGATGAAGAGATCAGCCAGGGCCATGTTGAAAACAAGCTATTTCTCCACTGTTTTAAACAGATTTGTGAATAATGATGAAAGTTATATTCTAATGCTAATTGCTGCAAAATGCAAATGGATAGAAATATACTTTTGTTTCCCTGATGAAAGAAGAGACTAATCTTTCTTTTGGTAGGTTCCATATATTTATGGCAATAGAATACAACATTCTGTGGGCCTTGCAAAATCAGTCCAAATCCAGTAAAACAGGCGGTTGGCTTCACTCAAAATGGCTGCCAGTCAATGAGTTCATAAAAAAAAAAAAATGTTTTTAATAATAATTAAATTACATTTAAATTCCATACAATCTCCAGTTAATGTGATCATTTCTAAAACCTTGCACTCAAAAAATTGCAACTAAAAATTCGACTAAAATAAAGAAGAAGAAAAAAGAACACGAGCAAAACTAACTGAATTTGAAAAACAAAATTGCACATAAGAGCTGGGCGAGTATGCTCATAGCAGTTTTCAGCATCGAGTTGATACCGGCCTTATTTGAATTGAAGGTCCGTGCTTCTCAATGCTGGTCCTCGGGGACACCATCCAGCATGTGTTCCCATGTCTCCCTCAGCCAACACAGGTGAGGCTCGTGAAGCCGGCTTCTCCAGAACTTGCTGATTCCTGATCATTTGAATTGCCTGTGCTGGGTGAGAGGGACATAGAAAATAGACTGGAGAGGGGGAAGCCGAGGACCGGGGTTGTTTTAATTGGAAGGGATACCTGATCTACGTACACAAAGAAGCTTATATCTTCAATCACAACAACAACAAACTGTTTTGCGTACGGAAAAAGCAATTCCACAATTACGGATACAACTCACCTGACTTTTGGCAGCGCTATTCGGCCGTTTAAGAAAAGAAAAAGTGTAGTCAGTAGTGCATAGAATTTACCGGCACTTGACTAGAACTTTTCCTGGCTCAAAGTTTAAAAAAAAAAAAAAAAAAAAAAAGACCAGAGACTCTTGGGTGGATTTACAGTCTGAGGTGCAAGGTCAGCAAGGATGTTAAAAAACAAACAAACAAAAAAAAAAAACCTGTGCTACTCATAATTCTGGGGTACATTATCACAATTCATTATAATCCACATTTATCCAGATTTCTCCTTACTTTGGAAGCATGTCTTATTTTGGTATATTTGAATTTGATAATAATGTCGATACACAGTTTCATTTGATAAATCTTATGATTATTCTAGCGAAGATTACACATAAGAAACAATCCTTTATTGATTTTTTTTTTTGTATCCATGAGAAATTATTTTTTGTCGTTGTCTGTGTCCAAAAGCTGTAAAAACGTATAACTATTGCAAACTTATCATTTATTTATATGATTTTGTATCAAACTATTTTCTTTTCTTTCAGTTTTACTATTGATTTTATTTGGTTTAGCTTTTGTATGTTTTAACTTCCCTGGCGTGTTCTATGTTCTCATTGTTTATAGTGTATACAATGATTGTATTATTTCCCCCCCCAATAGTTTGTATACCGATTGAGTGAATAGAGATTTAAAAAATAAAAAACTAAACTGGGCTACTCGTATGTACAGGAGATAAACATGTTTCTTCTTATTCGTCCGAGTGCAGTTTAAAGGTCTATTTATTTTTATTATCCAAATGAATCTAGAATTAAACGTATAATTTTATGAGCTTTTTTTTAATTATTATTTTTTAAGTAAAATTAAATATTAACATTTTCGTGACATGAAATTTGTCCAACTGTATTTGCCGTAGATTTCACGTGGTAGCAGAAGAGCGACTCCATTCCAGGCACGACGCGTTTACGTTCGGCTTCACGATAAAAATAATTCAACACGAATTCGTACGGAACGAACTGACACATCGACACTTTGCCCCGTCACTACTTTATTGAAGTCAAACATAATTGCTACGTTTCGTGTCTGGTTCAATCGTATCTCTCGGCCCTCTTTATTTTGTCTTAGCTTAGCTTAGCTTAGCTTGGCTTAGCTTAGCTTAGCTTAGTTTAGCTTAGCTTGCTAGGCGCCAAAAACCGAGACGCGTTTGCTATCGACAAATTGGCTCAGCAGACGTCAATCGTGAGCGTAAAGTGTCGTGAATATCGTGTGAAGATGTTCACAATGGCGAAAGTCAAGTACGAAGAGGAGCTTTGTGGAGCACAGGAGGACAACGAGCGACAACGTCAACTGCTGGACGCCGTTTACAAGCAGCCTCGAGTTGTGTTGAACAGAGCAGGTTTGTCACTTGTTTCATCGACACTTTTCAACCATATGTACGTTTTTATTTCTGTAATGACTCTTCACCGGGTCACTTTGTTACGATACACAGTTTTTTTTCTTCAGTCGGTTTGGTACATTTCTCAGTCGATACGAATTGGATTTAGCAGAACTGCAACTGAGGTAAAGCTAGCCGCCTTTTCTTTTTACGCGGTCAAGTCAGCCGTCTTTTCTTTTTACGCGGTCAAGTCAGCCGCCTTTTCTTTTTACGCGGTCAAGTCAGCCGCCTTTTCTTTTTACGCGGTCAAGTCAGCCGCACTTCATTTTTTTCTGTTCGCCCTTTTCTAGGATTTACGGTAGTGTGCTCGAAGAGACGCTGGCGCGGAGAATGTGACCGAGAACACCATTGGGTTTTCAAAATAAAAGATCGGTTTTCAAAAATAAAATTGAATTCAAACGCAGTTTAAAGTATGCTTGGTTTTATTATTATTATTATTATTATTATTATTATTATTATTAATAATAATAATAATAATAATAATAATAATAATAATAATAACAGTTTAAAAGCTGTTTCACAATAACAGTACCAATTCAAATTTCACTGGGAATGCACTCTTGTGGGGTGATATTGAGCAATAACATTGATATGTACAGTATTAAGTTAACGGTAATTTAAAATGAAGGAAAGGTTCAAATTGAGAAGAAAATAGGTGTGTGTCATCGAGCAGACATGCCACTTTGAGGCAGAACTAATTTGGGGTCAATAGGTCATCTGACCTAGAAGCTATTAAGCAGAAAATAAGTGGAAGTCTAAAATGAAAAAAGAAAATAAAAGGTGTGCATCATCTATCAGACATGGCACTATGATGCTGCATTGGTTTGGGGTCAATAGGTCACATGGCCTGGAAGCTATTGAGCTAAGAAGCTGAAATTTACAGATAATGAGAAAAAAAATTGTTAAAAATAAGCGGAGGTCTTTTTTTTTTTTTTTTTTTTTTAAGGCTGTATGCAAATGAATATGTACAATTTTCTCTTGTTTCCTACAATATTAGTTGCTGATGTCATGTTGATCAAAATGTATGCTGTGTTGACCCTAGTCTCACACCTTGACTCCGCAACATTTTTGCATTATTTTTTTTGCATATTTATTTTTTTTCCACAATGAAAAATGGTTGAACAAGTTACAATACGTCAACCATATTTCTATATATTCCCAGTAGACTTTTTTTTTTTTTTTTTTTGGGCAAATGTTAACTTTTAATAATCAAAAATCAATTCAACCAATGAGCAACCCGTTTTTTGAAATTTGTGTTTTCATCTCTAATATTCTAATATAATTATGGTGAAAACAGTGCCTCTGGATTGGCAGACCGGGGTGGTGGTCCCCTTTTTTAAGAAGGGGGATCGGAGGGTGTGTTCCAACTATAGAGGGATCACACTCCTCAGCCTCCCTGGTAAGGTCTATTCAGGGGTGCTGGAGAGGAGGGTCCGTCGGGAGGTCGAATCTCGGATTCAGGAGGAGCGGTGCGGTTTTCGTCCTGGCCGTGGAACAGTGGACCAGCTCTACACCCTCAGCAGGATCCTTGAGGGTGCGTGGGAGTTCGCTCAACCAGTCCACATGTGTTTTGTGGATTTGGAGAAGGCGTTCGACCGTGTCCCTCAGGGAGTCCTGTGGGAGGTGCTTCGGGAGTACGGGGTACCGGGGCCCCTGATACGGGCGGTTCGGTCCCTGTTTAGTCCGCATTGCCGGCAGTAAGTCGGATTCGTTTCCGGTGAGGGTTGGACTCCGCCAAGGTTGCCCTTTGTCACCGATTCTGTTCATAATTTTTATGGACAGAATTTCTAGGCGCAGCCGAGGCGTTGAGGGGATCCGGTTTGGTGGCCTCAGCATTGCATCTCTGCTCTTTGCAGATGATGTGGTGCTGTTGGCTTCTTCAGGCTGGGATCTCCAACTCTCACTGGAGCGGTTCGCAGCCGAGTGTGAAGCGGTTGGGATGAGGATCCGCACCTCCAAATCCGAGACCATGGTCCTCAATCGGAAAAGGGTGGCGTGTCCTCTCCGGGCTGCTATAAAGGGCCCTCACAGCCCGGGCCACATTGGGGTATTTGCACATTGGGGTACTTGCACGTTGGGGTACTCGCACATTGGGGTACTGGCACATTAGGAGCAAAATTTCTTTAAACATGGCATGATAAACCTTTACATGTGGATTTTTTTTGCCAGGTGTGATGTGTGTGTCAAGCTCAATGGGGTTTGGTGATTGTTAAGATCTGCAAAAATCAGCGTCCTTTTTTATTTTTAGGGAATGAGTTGACCTGATTGGTATTTTTTGCAAAAGTATATATACCCGTCATCGCTCATACTCATTGCACGATGTTGCTTTTATTGTCCATATAGGCTATCAAAAATAAATAAAGCAAAATAAAAAAGTACATATGTTTGGATCGGTCTGATACCAGTGAACATCTTGAGTAGTGGAAAAAGTAAAAGAATATTCATAAATTACTTAGTTATTACACTTACAATGAGTTCACAAATTTTGTACAAAATACCGTAAGTGTGTTTTTTTTTTTTTTATGCCTTAAGGACTAGGTGACGCTGTATTTATAACTGAATTTTGTCGCAGAGATACCTTCACGCCTTGACTATAAATATCCATGTCAAGTGTGGGATTTTTTTAAGCATGCACCGGGGAGTTATTAAGTACATCCTGCATTCACGATACTGCTTTTAACGTCCATAGAGGCTATCAAAACTAAATAAAACTAAATAAAAAATACTTATGTTTGGATAGGTCTGATGCCAGTGAACATTTTGAGTGGTGGAAAGTAAAAGAATATTCATAAATGACTTAGTTATCACACTGAGAATGAGTTTACAATTTTTGTAAAAATACCGTAAGTGGGGTATTTTTATTTTTATTTTTTCATGCCTCAAGGGCTAGGTGGCGCTGCATATATAACTGAATGTTGTCATATAGATAGCTTCAGGCCTTGACTATAAACATACATGTCAAGTTTGGGATTTTTTGGAGCATGTACAGGGGAGTTATTAAGCATATCCTTTTTCAGTGCAAAACACAAATTTTGATGTCCCGCCCTCATCATATAGTATTTCGAAAAGTCAAGATTTTTCCCCCTGTCGTTGGCTCAGGTCTTGACATGGTCCAGGTCAAGTCTTAACTCAG